>NC_089742.1:750579-780579 GCF_040412425.1 Macrobrachium rosenbergii | reverse complement strand
GTAGTGGAGGCCAGCCCGGACGGCGTGAAGGTGTCCGACCTGTCGGTATATGTCCTCTTGTAGGGAATGAACTTGCCGACGATTTCGCAAAACCTCTGGACCAATGGGTTGTGGCGATCGTCTGTCACTAGTTCGCCCGGGACCACAAGGGGCTTGCCGTAGGTTTTCTCGGCTGCGGAAGGGGCACCGTCGTCCCTGGGGCCGGTTCTCAACCCGAGGAGGACCCACAGCAGCTGGTACTTCCAGTCCTCGGCGGTACAGCAGGCCATAAAGGACGCCTTCAGGGACCTGTGAAAACGCTCGACCAAGCCGTTGGCGGCTGGGTTGTAGGCTGTGCTGGTGTGATGAGCTGTCCCCAGCAGCTAAGCCAGGGACACTGAAGCGGCTGATCCAGCTGGAGAGTAGGGCCTCGACGCAGGCGCTGGCGGTGGCTTCTTGCATTGGCGTGACTTCGGGCCACCTTGTTGAGCGGTCTACCACCGTCAGGATATATCTGGACCCGCCTGACGGGGGAAGGGGCCCGACGACGTCGATGTGCACATGGCCGAAACGCTGCCCTGGCTGCGGGCACTCGCCTACCCCGGATTCGGTGTGCCACCCCACCTTGCTGGTTTGGCAATGCAGGCACTGTCGCTCCCAGGTCCTCACGTCCTTCTGCACTCCGTGCCAGACGAAATTCTTTGACAGCAGCTTGGCCGTCGTCCTGCCGGAGTGGTGTGACAGGCCGTGGATGATGTCAAATACCTGGCGGAGGCGGGAGGCTGGCACTAGGGGGCGAGGCTGACCGGTGCTGATATCGCAGAGGAGATTTGGGCCCCAGGGCGAGGGGCACGTCCCTCCACTTTAGGGATGTGATGGCGGTGCGGTAGTCTGGGGTCTCTGGGTCGGCGGCCTGCTCCCTGGCGAGGTCTTCGTAGTTGATTCCCAGCTGCACCCCATTCAGCTTGACTCTGTAGAGGGCATCCTCCACAGGGTTTTTCCTGCCGGGGAGGTACTTGATGGAGCAGGTGAACTCAGCAATGGCCAAGAGATGCCGTTGCTGCCTGGAGGACCACGCGTCCCCTTGCTTGGTGAAGGCGTAGACCAGCAGTTGGTGGTCCGTATAGATTGTGAAGGGCGTGCCCTACAGGAGGAACTTGAAGTGCTGGACTGCACGGTACACTGCAAAGAGTTCCCTGTCGAAGTGATGGAGGGCTTCTCTGGCACTGATATTAGGTTGTGGTTCGGATTCTTGAATCAGTTAGCCCCCTTCCTTGCAATGGCGCCCATCATGGAGCCCTTTAGGGACCTCCTCAGAAAGCCCACGGGGAAAAACGTCTACTGGGATAGCCAGTTACGTAGCAAACTCCAGCAGGCACAAGAGGTTATCTGTCAATTAGCCAAGGACAGCTGGCATATTACTTACAAGACGCACCCTACGATAATCATGACGGATTGAGCAAGGAAGGCATTGGTTTTGTCGTCCTTCAGCAGTATTGTGCTTGTCAATTAGCTGACAGCCCCTTTGTTGCAAGGCGGGCTGGTGCCTTGCCCTATGTGGCAGTCGACACCACCCTCTGAAGCAGGGTATGCCCTCAGAAGGAGAAGCCCTTGCAGTCACCTGGTGCTTGCGGAAGGCCAGGTTGTTCCTACTTAGGTGCCCTAATCTCACCATCACACGGACCACCGTCCACTGGTCAAACTGCTGGGTGATAGGGCTCTTATGGATGTCATCAACCCAAGTTTGTTTAACCTGAAGGAAAAGACACTCCAGTTCAAGTTTCACATCAAATACCTGCCCGGAAAAAGGAACATTGCCGCGGATTTTCTCTCGGTCCCCTAACTATGCGAGCACCCCACACGGCTTCCGACGTGGATTTGGAGGACGACATTCATGGCAGTGGCATGCAACCGTGGCCGCTTTGGAACCGGGACATCATCGTGTTGGATGAAGACTGCGCCAGGAGCACCGCCTAACGACCCAGTGTATCAACTCTGCTTGCTAGGGTCGCAGGTGATTGGCCCCAACAGAAGTCACAAGAACTTCCTACCTTCGTCCCTTCTTCAGCGCTTGGGATCGCCAGCCATCAACCAGGATCTGGTGACTTACTCGGTGGACCAAGGATGCATACGCAGGGTTGTCCCCAAGATTTACGTCATCAGGTAGCCGCTAACCTACACGCAGGGACACCAAGGCCTCAGACTCTATGCTTTTAAGGGCCAGGCAGTCAGTCTACTGGCTGGGAATAGAAGGAGACCTTCAGCATCGCCGTGCCCAATGCACTTCATGTGATGAACACGCCCTTCACTGCCTCCCGAAGAAATGATGCACACGCCACGAGCAGAATACCCCTTCCAGCAAGTCGTTGCAGATATGTTTCAAATAGAAGGCAATGTATACATGGTATATGCAGATAGACTAACTGGTTGGTTAGAAGTAGCTCACTTCCACAGTGGCGCCATGTCCAACAAAATAAGCACTCACCTTCGATCCTACTTTTCACGTTGGGGAGCCCCAGAACAAATATCGACTGATGGAGGTACTAACTTAGCCAGCGAGGAGATGGAGGCCTTCTTCAGGAGATGAGGAGTCAAGGTCCATCTGTCGTCAGCCCAGTATCCCCAGTCCAACGGCAGGGCAGAAGCAGCTGTCAAATCGGCAAAGAGGCTACTCCGAGAAAACACATAAAAAAGTGGAGCCCTTGAGTCAGACAAGACAGCACTGGCGATACTCCAATATGTCAACACACCCCTCAGGTATTGGAGACGGACGATGCATCGAAGGGAGCTACATGTGGCAAAATCGCAGGAGGCTATGCGTACCCTTGATACCACCAGGATACTGCCACCCATCAAACTAGGTACCCATGTACGCATACAAAACCAAACTACTAAGCAGTGGGACAGAACGGGCGTAGTATCGGAAACTAGGCCCCATCGTCAGTGCACAGTCAAGCTCAACAGGAGTGGCAGGCTCTCAAAAAGGAACAGACGACACTTGAGAGTCATTGCTCCGCCCCCTAGAGCACCTGTGTCTCCTCAGCACAACACCTCCGCGAGCCCTATGCCCATAGAACCAGTAACACACCCCATGCAGGAGCCCGGCATCGTTAGTAGGGCAAAAAGGGCCACCAGTAGACCCAAGTGACTCAAGGACTTCATATAATACTATTGTTTGTTGTTTGCGCATATATGCAATCATACAATTGTATCAAGAATTGATATTTTTTAAGAATCCATATTATTTCTTGTGTCTGTATATGTATTACGTGTAGTATTTGAATGCCACCAAGCAGCGTGCTCAGTGTATGTAACTGCGTGTTTTGGTATTCAAAAGTAAATTTTTTTTTCTTTCATCTCTCATTAACATAATCATAGTGACATTTGCCCCTTTAATTTTTGCCATATTTATGTATAATCTTGAGGGGGGGATGTACGATATGTTCCTGTAATGCACTGCTGAGCATGGGCCGGTAACATGTTTCCTAGTCAGTCGGCTCTCTGGTCTCTCACAATAAACTTGTCACCAAGATGTTGTCTCATTGCAAACCCAACAAAGTACTAATAACTTGAAGAGTTTAATGAGTTCTTTAGTTGAACGTAATTAATAAACAGTACGAAGAACGTGCTCTTAAATGAAGTACTAGTAGCTTGAAGAGCTTAATGAGTTCTTAATTGAACATAATTAATGAGTAGTTTGAAGAAAGTTCTCTTAAATGAAATACTAATAGCTTGAAGAGCTTTAATGAGTTCTTAGATAAACGTAATTAATAAACGGTTCAAAGAACGTGCTCTTAAATGAGGAACTAGTAGCTTGAAGAGCGTAACAGGTTCTTAGTTGAACATAATTAATAAATAGTTCGAAGAACGTGCTCTTAAATTAAAGTAACTAGTAGCTTGAAGAGCTTAATGAGTTCTTAGGTGAAAGTAATCAATAAATGGTTCGAAGAGCGTGCTCTAAAATGAGGTTAACTATTAGCTTGAAGAGTGTATGGATTCTTGAACGTAAGGTTTTAATTGAACGGATTGGAGGGGTTCTCAGAACTCAAAACGTAATATATCTGAGAAAGATCAACGTCAGTTAGAAACAAAAGACATCACGTATGACTTTCACTCCACTTTGCGGATTTAATATGCTGTGAACACCAGTAATGATTGTCTTTCCTGAGAAAGTGACATTAAACCACATTTAATGAGTAAAAATAAAGTAAGCTGATTACTTAATTGGTAAAGGTTCGTAAGTGAACGACTCTGGCGTGTCCTAGAACGTTAATAGAAGAGTTCAAGGTGTTCTGAGAACGTAAATAAGGTCGTAAATGAACGACTCGGGCGTTATCTTGGACAAAAGGGGAAAATTCTCAAAGGAATAACTATAGCGTGTCTGTAAGGTGTCAAAGAAACGAGCAGGTAAAAGTTACTGCTACTTTATTACAGATCCAGGCAGCTTATATAGCGGCCGACTGACGCCGGCCCGCGAGAGACAATGGAATTGACTGTGACCTGAGGTCGAAACAATAAACAATAATATACAGTGAACGAGTACAAATTACAATGCAAAACATACAGAGCTACAATATGGATACAGTCTTGATGCCTGTGAATGAAGAAACATGTGATACAATGTGTGACATTTGTATAAATACGCATAAAGTAAAAAATGATTAAAATGCGTGACCTGGCACGTTTTAGGCGTGACTAATTGAGCTTGAAGAAAATGGGAAGTCACCAAAGAAAAAAGCTCAGCGGAGACTTAACCAATGGCGCCGAAACACTATCCTGGCGCCGATGTGGTGACTTTACAAATACCCCCGCGTGACTAATTGAGCTTTGAAGAAAATGGGAAGTCACCAAAGAAAACAAGCTCAGCGGAGACTTAATTAATGGCGCCGCCGAAACACTATCCTGGCGCCGATGTGGTGACTTTACATGTCCATAGAACATGGGCGTTCGTAATTGAACAGATTCATTATGCTGAGAACCATCTATGGTTGAAGCAGATGAGCGTACGCTGTGAAACAAGTTTCGATGATACATGTCCATACTTAGCAAAAGAACTGAGCTGAGCGCAGCACGAAGATAACCAAATGCAAAGAATATGACGCTGTTATCAATTTCAGCGCCGAGGCGAAGTAAATAAATCCTCCTTGACATGACGAGTACAAAATGCTCATAACTAACATGCACGGGTTGAATATTTTCCTAATGATCAAGTCCACAATGTATTTACTCTATTTAAATATGAAAGTTGCCTGACTGGCCTGTGCCTGAATAGCATGGTTATTGAAACAACGGTCACACTAGCGTGGTATTAGTCGAAGGGGGTGGGGGGGGAGGGGGGTAGCCGGGTGAAACACGTGCTGTTCGTTGTGAGCGAAATCTCGCGCGAAAAGTTATGAAAAAGACGAACGATATTGGAACGGCTTTCTCAGCTTGGCGCTCGGGATTTATGAATGCGTAGAAATTCGCTCTATTGCTTATAGTTAAAATGGCACTTAAAGGCAATGAGTTCGGAATTTACAATGGCTCACGTGTTAGCAAACGAAATTATTTTTCCTTAGACGCAACAAAATAATTATTTAGAATTTCAAACAGGGTTTTTACGGAAACCTAACGCTTTTGCTACGACGAGAGAGAGAGAGAGAGAGAGAGAGAGAGAGAGAGAGAGAGAGAGAGATACTCCAACGAAGCGAAAAATTTTTGGTTGGGCTATAATTCGCGGCCCGGGCTTTACGGTGTACCTAGTTAATTTTTGGACGACAAATTGTCCAGGGCACATGAAGGAAATAAGCACACAATTTCCTTTCTCTATCACTTATATTCGTATTTCACTGCTTAGCTAATCCTAGCAGCCAAGACATGCAGACTACCATGTATTTGTCACAATTTGTGTGTGTGTGTGTGTGTGTGTGTGTGTGTTTTAAGATGCGCTCTCTCTTCGCTATAAAAAATCTTGTTAGCATGCACGGGGCCTATTGTTTCCTAACAATGTACACAATCACGGTTTTATTCGCACCTATGAAAAGCTAAAAATAATAATATCTTACTTACGCCGTGGGAGCTTCCTTGCTTGTGCTTAAAGTGGACGGGGTATGATATCTGGGTCGTCTCTAATTATGCAGACCAGCTAGCAGTTGCTATTCTGCTGATAATTGCAAAGCAATTTGCATACTCTGCAAAGGTCGCCACCTTTAAATTCTTACCTGGCCTACTTACTGTTTTCGTTGTTCAGGGGTCCAATCTGGATTCTAGCTCTTGAACAGGGAGGCTTGAATAAATCTGACTGCAATTGCAAGGTCAGGCAGGAATTGTAAAAATAAAAAAATAAAAATAAACCGCTGGGCTGAGGGCCATACTTCAGCAAGGGGCTTGCAGATAAACACTTAGGTTTACTTTAAATGGAATATATTTACAATTGAACACATCAATCAGTAGGCTGGGGAATGAAAGGCAGATCCAACAGGGGCTGCCACGTGGTTAGTTATGCTATCACTGTTCAAAAATTGGATAGTCTATGATTCATCCTCTTGAAAGGGATACTGAAGAATTGATTGCAGTGGCCTTTTCCCTGCAAGAAGCACAAGACAAGTCGATGTTTCCAAGCCGATGTACCGTCTGCAATTTGGTAATGCCAGTGGTTACACAAGGATAATTATGACGATCTCGAGAGAATCGAGGGTTGCACGAAGGGTGCCAAGATAACTCGATTCTGGTACAATATAGTTGCATGAAAATTCACACTGAGCTAAGTGAGTCAGGTCTGTGATAACTCGTACTTCAGGAAAGAAAATGAGAGTGCAGTTGCAGATTCAAGATATGTGATTGTTGAAAAAACCTCTGGTCAGGATGTTACCTTATAACAGAGCAATGGAGGGGCTTCGTTGGATTTCACCAGATTCTGGAGGGATGAGTTCAATGGAAAGATGCACAGGTAATATGACTGGGTGGTCAAAAGGTGACCACGTGGAGAGGTCAGCACAATAAAGGGACCATGCAAAGGGGGCAATGTGCTGATCTGCTGGCAGGGTGTTCTGAGAGCGATGGCCGATGCTTCTAGCCTTACAGGACCTCGGGGCTTATTTCCTTGCTCCTCCCAGAGGTCACTGTCATCGCAAGAATGGCAGTCGTGCCTCGTCTTCTGTGTTAGGATGTTTCACAAAATCCTGGTGACTTCTGGCAACCCAGGTTCGAAGTTTTTATGGGGAACCAAACCTTTCTAGCAGATTTCTGGCAGGCTTCGTCTCCATTTACCTTTTATCTGAAACGAGGTAATTCAATCAGTCACCAGGTCTTTAGAAAAGATAAACAGATGCACCAAAAGGGGATCATGGAGAAAAAATTACATAGGGGCTGAGTTTCTCACGCCCACCTCTGTTAGATATCAGTCGAAATTACGTTATTTTGGGGTGAAAAACAGTTTGGTGAGTTAGGTTTGCTTAAAAAGTGGTTACCCACTTAACAATATATATATATATATATATATATATATATATATATATATATATATATATATATATATATATAGATATATATATATATATATATATTATATATATATATATATATATTATATATATATATATATATATATTATATATATATATATATATATATATTTTATATATTTATATATATATATATATATATATATATATATATATATTTTATATATATATATATATATATATATATATTTATATATATATATATATATACATATATAATATATATATATATATATATATATATATATATATATATATATATATATATATATATATATATATATATATATATATATATATATATATATATATATATATATATATATATATATATATATATATATATATATATATATATATATATATATATATATATATATATATATATATATATATATATATATATATATATATATATATATATATATATATATATATATATATATATATATATATATATATATATATATATTTATATATATATATATATATATATATATATATATATATATATATATATATATATATATATATATATATATATATATATATATATATATTATATATATATATATATATATATATATATATATATATATATATATATATATATATATATATATATATTATATATATATATATATATATATATATATATATATATATATATATCTATATATATATATATATATATATATATATATATATATATATATATATATATATATATATATATATATATATATATATATATATATATATATATATATATATTATATATATATATATATATATATATATATATATATATATATATATATATATATATATATATATATATATATATATATATATATATATATATATATATATACATATATATATATATACACACACACACATATATATATATATATATATATATATATATATATATATATATATATATATATATATATATATATATATATATATATATATATATATATATATATATATATATAATATATATATATATATATATATATATATATATATATATATATATAGAGCCTCAATGGCTCAGTCAGTTACAGCAGCAGCTTCGGACTTCGTAGAGGTCTGTGGCGCGAAGTTCAAACCCACAGCCGACTGATCAGAGGCAGACACTTTGCTATCCATGTAGACATCCCGGGATTATATATGTAATCAACGGATAGGTTTGTAAAAAGCAAATGGATGTTACAGACTAAATACACACAAAAACAAAGCCACTACAACACCTTCTAAAAACATAACAAACATCTCACGTCTCGAACTCTCTGCCATACCCGCGCAATAACTTCTCGCTGCTGGGAAGAAAGGGCGTTGGGTCGGGTATGATACATGAACCATACGTACCCGGGGTCTAAGCGATGTCAGGCAGGGCAGCCGATCGAGACCACAGGTCTACCCAAAGCCAAAAAAAGTCCTTCAGAGAAGGCATCGTGCTTGCCCCATACAAAATGGGAATAAGAGCACGTTAAAGAAGAAAAGAGGCCGTGAGATCTTGCACACGGAAGGGATAGTGATCTGGTTCAGTTAAGTAGGTTGAGCCGCCTCTGTAGTCACCTCTAGGGTTCAGTGCTCTATGAGAGAAAATGCATAGTGGGGTTTGTTCACCAAGAGTAGGCTAGTATGAAAAAGCAGAGAATTGGAGCACACGCTGTGTTTCACCTTAGTACTTAGGCCATTGATATGATGTCCTTACATATTACATTTTAGTACTGTTTTCATGATTCTATGCATCCTTTCACTTACTCCATTTCCTTGTGGGATGATACGGGGAATATAACCCGTATTTATCTTATGTTCAGCGCCATTTCAGATTTTGATGGGGGGCAAAGACGGTTTGGCGAGCGCAATCAGCTGGGGTTTTTTGATTTTGAGCTATTTTATGTGCTTTTTGAAGCACATAAAATAGATAGATAGATAGAAAGATATAACTTAATGTGATGACACATTTGAATTTCGGTAGGAATAATGGAAAACCAGCTGCTAAGTACTGTGGGCCTGGTGGGGTGAGGGGGGTGTTGAGGCTTTAGCAAAGTTGTTCCCATAAATGACGCCCCAGCTTATGTTTTTGGCATAACTGCATAAATTGGTTTGAGGTAATTCAGCACTATATCAAGAATGACTGTCAAAGGTACACCCAAAGATCGGATTGAGTGACATACTGGCTGGGTGTTGTCTGGTTTATTGGTGGTTCCTTACTGAATGAATGTACAGAATCTTCGAAGTTGTTATTGGCTGGTGTGAGCTGCAAAGTAGCACTACACACAGACAGGGCAAAACAGAGGTAATGTTTTGGACATCTGTGTTTGTCGGCAGAGTAACTGTTGGTATTTAGACATGCGAAAAATATTCAGACAGAAAGATACAAAGAAAAAATTGTGTAAAATATGGCACTATGACTGGATTATAATGTATCATTCTACTCCAATGTGTTTTCTATTTGTTGCAAAGCTTAATACGGAGACAGTAAAAACCAATTAGCTTTAAATAAAGTAAGTCTGGTTGTATGTCAGGCAATACGTGAGCTATGATTTTGACACCTCCTCACTGGGAAATTAATAGTATTCTGTTATACAAACAATGCTATTGCAACCAAGTTCTTTATTATCATGATACATTGGGAGATAAATTCTCATTGAAAGGGATAATTTTGTAAAGGCTTCTTTTTAATCACCCACGTTATTTGAAAAGATTGACTTATTGTCTTTCTATTTTTAGTTAAGGTGCATAAACAGGTTATTTCCTGTGTTTGAAAAAGTAAATAATAATGTTCCCGTATTAGTTGAGCGGGATAATGGGAAAAAGTGCAAATGGTGCTACAAGCAACAGATTTGGCATGAGAACTCTTATTATCCCCATAAATCCAAATCAACCTCCAGCCACCTCAATATTTGGCTATTTCCAAGATGGCTGACACTTTTGCAAAATGGGCTGTAAATTTGTTGTATATTTCAAATATTTTCATTTCATGCCTCCATAAAAGTTGCATACTGTCCATATAATGATTGAGAATTTGTATTTTGGCATTCTTACTGTCATGAAGAGATAAAGTGAACCCATTTTTCCAATATGGCCACCATATGAACACCATATTTCCAAAATGACCACCAAAGATAAAAAAGTATGTATCTCCTGAGAGAAACCAATATGTTTTGTGTATCAATTAGTTTTAGCAAGTGCAGCTGCAGAGAGCTGTGCAACTAAGTCCAGATTTGTAGCACTTGCACCTGCCATGGCATTCCTTTTTGTAGCCACACTTGTTCAGCTCTTGGCAAGATTTTCCTACTAATGGCAAATCTGTCCAATACGGAAACCAGGTGCCATAAATCTGTTGCCATCCCCAGTGTCTTGGACTGGGCAAAACTGGATGACACACTAAAGACTGGCACCAAATGTGCCCTGCTTGAAAGGCAGCTCTCTTGCAATGCTCTCTAAGAGCAGTCCTTGTAGGGAGAATGCAATCATAAGCCCTTTGCTTTCTTGCAAAGAGATCAAGTCTAGCCTCATTTACATTTTTATATGAACTGCTTCTGTCGTACATTGGCACCACAAACTCTTCAATAATTTTCAGGTCTTCATCTTCTACAGCTGCTGGTGTTGAACTTAGTTTGGTGAAGGTGGGTGTGGCACGCTGAGACACAGTCCATGTTTGCCATGCAGACTTCTTCCCCTTTCCATGAAAGGCTGACACTGTGTCACACCCGCTAAATGCATGAAAAAAGAGAAGGGTTGAGGCTTTTGGTCCCATGGCTGCTGCAATTTCATGGATAGGTATCCACCTCATGTCTTTTCCCTCTACCAAATTTAATCCACAGTTTGTCCAAACCAGTTTTTTCTAAGCTAGATACTGCTATGATGACAATGTCAGTGTCTGTACTGCATAAGATTGCACTTGAGGTATCTTCATGCTTTGCAGCATATGCAGCATGTAACAGGACTCTAGTATCTGCCTCTTCGTGAATGCAGCCTTGTAGGTCAGCAGTGTCTTGTTCAGCTTTGCTACAAAGTGCAGCATCCCCTTTAGTGACAATTATGCATGATGTATCATCTGCTTGAGATGAGATGATTGTGTCTGCCAAATATGCAAATAGTTCAGTTTTGTTGTGGTCATTCCTGAGGAAGCCCCAATTGCCAGGAGTTTTTGCTGTACTAATTACTCTCCGGCGAACTCCTGTGCCTCTTTTTTGTCTTGTTTGTGCTTTCATACTGTCCGTCCTATACACATCAAATACAATGTGTGTTTGCTTGTACTTCTTTATGTGCTTCTGAATCTTGGATAGGACTTCTTCTTTAGCATAAGACTCAAATGTAGACCCCTTGGTTGGTCTCAGAGCATTTATAAGAGCTGCACCATCCATTATGAAAACATCAGCGGTAGGCTCTTTGTCAGGGATGTCTGATGCATGCTATTCTAGTATAGGCAGCAGCTGTTACTTGGTGCCCTGATGCATAAAGTTCTACCATTGTAAAATAGCAACACCCATATGTAGTCAACTGCTTGTCTCTTATGTACATCTCAAGCTCAGCAAAAGCATGGGCATATGCCTCTTGGCTGTACTGCACATAATCATCTCCAATTTTCTGGGAATTTAGCCAGGCCCTTTCCCTGTTGTACACACCTGTCAGATAAGATGGGTGACACATTTGGTCCTGAGAAACAATATCTCCAGCACTAAACTTGACCAGAAGTTTCTCATCTAGTAGGTTGGTGGCACATCATTGCAGCTTTTCATGTAAAGGCAATGTTATGGCCAATCGTAAATCTTTGATTGGTGCTGGTTGGTTACAAATAAAGCATATTCCTTCTTTTTCAGTCTTAGATTCTTCTGTATCTTCTTCATCTGCCTTCTGGTTACTACGTGTGAATTTTGCTGATGGGGCACCATCTTGTTTTGTCTTACACAATGACTTCCTTTTCCTTTCTAGTTTTGCTGTTTTGAACTTCAGCATACATGATTCATGATATATTGCTTTGTTATTTTCAAAGGTCTGCAGAATTCCATCACCTTCATCAAGCCTTTTGGGATGAAATGGTATAGGCATTGCATTTGACTTATAGAATTCAGGAATGTTTGTAACAAGGGTAACATAGCCAGCACCAGATGCATCAACTAGTCTTTCACATGTGTCGTCTTGGCACAAGCAACAAAGCTCCCAGTCAGTCGTACTATCTCCCTTCAGGAAAAACGGTGGCTTCCAAGATTGTCCTGACATTGCCTTTGTTCTATAGGGCGAGGGTTTATTTTTTTACCACCTATATAACATATATGCACTTTCAGATATGGGATACAACTAGGCTTAGATATGTCATAATCCTACCCCTAGTCCGATCATTCATTCAATGCTATTTAATTCCTGTGTGATCTGTACACTTTCTAGAAGACTAAAGCCCCATCTTCCTTGGCTCGGTTCTCCCACGCTGGTACAACCTGTCAATTCAGGTGAGGCTGTTTAACTTTGAATTGGGGCTAGCTAAACAGCATTTGGGAAAATAATAACAAATCTCTGCCATTAGCTAGCACTGAACCCTACGCTGAGTTTCACAGCTATAGTGTCAACCAGTGTGCCCTGGTAGTACACTGACACTACACTATTACACTTTTACATTAAGCTTATTGCCCATTTGTTTTTTCTAAATGAGGATGAGAATTAGTTAACTGGGGATTAACTGATTTCTAATCTACAAAAAATGAACTGATCAGGCTGAAGTTACCCCAAATCCACGTATTACCCGACCTTTAGCCTCATATATGAGCTTAAGTACCAATTTTTGGCATTTTGGCGGACATTTTTGATATAGTGACAGCCATCTTGGATATTTCTATGCAGAGAAATGATGTATCTACATATATAAGGCTTGTTTTTAATATTTTAATATAAACTGGGAGTGACTTAGGGATTTGAATGTGATTAATCAATTAAATACCAATATTCAAATATCCACAGGACGCCATTTTGAAAACCTGTCGGCCGTCTTGGAAAATGGCAAAATTTTGTGTGGCCGGAGGTTGATGAGAGCAAGGGACAAGAAGAATAATTGAGCCAAGTTTCATGCTTGTATCACCATTTGCACTTTTCCCTCATTTTTTTGTAGTTACCCGCTCCACTATATCTAAAGGTAACTTATGGAAGGAGGGGATATTCACATTTTGCATGCTGAAGAATGTTTCCTCTCACAATCGTATCTTTTACTTAAAATGAGTCTTCGTGTACTGGAATTTCTTGAGCAATAAAAGGTCATTATTTTTTTTTTTTAATTTAGAGTTGCATAATAAAAAGAAGAGAAATTATGAAAATAATAATTGATTATCATTTTGTTAATTATAATATATTATAATATTTTATTAATGAAAATATTTCTTACCCGTTCATGTTGGTTTTTTCAGACTCTGACAGGTATTTTCCTTGTATGGAAAGGTTGTGTGAGAAACTTAGGTGATTCTCAGTCGGTCTATGTAACCTTCATATCATGTGTTCTGTAGCTTTCCAGCAAAGCCCTTTATTCATCCTTCCAACATACTTATGTCTTTTATTCTTTTAGAGGGGAACAACAAAAAATCATTTTTGGTATGTAACGTATCATGACACCTCTTATCACAGTGTAAAGGATCAAACCTGGATTCGCTAGTGATTACAATAACTACAAGAACTGCAATTTCATGAATTATGATTACAATTTTCTTGAAATACGACAAATGCACATTCTGATTGAAGGTTTTCTTTGCAATCTTGTAGATTAAATGGGCTATCAACAGCAGCTATACATGACATTTTCTTCTAGTAAGCAAATTTTAAGATTGTGTAGGCATCAACGATTTCATATATATATATATATATATATATATATATATATATATATATATATATATATATATATATATATATATATATATATATATATATATATATATATATATATATATATATATATATATATATATATATATATATATATATATATATATATATATATATATATATATATATATATATATATATATATATATATATATATATATATATATATATATATATATATATATATATATATATATATATATATATATATATATATATATATATATATATATATATATATATATATATATATATATATATGACTATTTATCACATCACCGTGGTTCATATACAATTCTGATTGTATATATATATATATATATATATATATATATATATATATATATATATATATATATATATATATATATATATATATATATATATATGACTATTTATCACATCACTTGGGTTCATAAAATTCTGATTGTATATATATATATATATATATATATATATATATATATATATATATATATATATATATATATATATATATATATATATATATATATAATGAAATCATGTTTTTGGTATAAAGGAATTGTTTACAATATAGAACGGGCATAAAAACAACTCTGACGTCATGCTCTTAACACCAGGAACAACATTCATTGGTTTTTAAGGCTTCGCTGTTTTCTAACAAAAACTCTTTCCCATTATGACCATTTCATTCACAACATTTACTGAGAAATTGTGTGTTAAAAATGCTCCCGCTATACTATAAACTGTACATAAGAAAGCACTTTCTTACTTGAGCAAAGGTACTTTGCTCTCTAGGCGATATCCATTATTTACTTAAAGATTTATTTTACGTTTTATGTAACGAATTTTATGCCAATCACAGCTATTTAAACGTATATCATTGTCAAGGGTTATGACTAGTGCATTTCTTTATTCGGTGATTAACTTTCCTCCTTAGGAATGTTACATAACATTCGAAAAGAAAGGAAAACATTTTGTTGTAAACGAAAACGAAAGCTCTTAAAAAAATTCTTAAACTGTTTGCTTTCTGAAAAAAATACTTGGAAATAATTGAAAAAGGGAATTGTTCAACAAGTTATGTATGACATATAAAAACAGAGTTAAGTGGTGTACGTAATATTTTTTTCTGAAGAGCCTTGAGAGTTGTAACAATCCTTTCCTGATGTTACTTAAGCCTAATAGTCGGAATTTAAAACTTTGTGGCTGTATTTGTGTTATATCACGAAATAGAGAAAGGACATTGTGTTGTCTGCTGTGGTTTTGCCCACTTGTTAACATGGCATCAACTACGTTAAGAAACTATCAGCAAAATAAGCACCTTTGTGTCTTTTACTAGAGCCAGTTCATTTCTTTATTTTACGGTAAATAACATCACAGTAAGGCTCCTAATAGCCCAGTCTATCAAATCTTAATTTTCCTCTGATTATAAAAGAATATAAAGGTTGCTAATGAGTAGCAGAGAAAGGGACAAGCCAGTACCTACAGACAGAACATATACAAATACAAATCATTATCAGCAATTAAGTGAGGCTTGGAGGAGTAAGGCGATGAGCCCCCAAAAAAAAAAAAAAAAAAAGTGGAAATATAAAATCCAACCTCAGCTCATAAGAACAGCAAGATTGTGTAGCAGTGAGTGGGCGACTCTAAATCTCAGGTTTTTTTTATCATTCATACTTAGAAGTAAACGAAATTCGTTAATTTTTTCTATATAAATCACTTGGTTAATATATCTGATAAAATAATCACCCTTAGAAGCTCAAAAGTATATTTATAAATATCTTGCACTAATATACGGGGAGAATAAAAAGGATGTTTCGTGATATTCTTAATGGAAATTAATCATGAAGATTACATCAGAATGTGAGAAGTTCTAATGCCTAGTCAGTAGACACAGGTGACATTATATTTTATACATTTGTATGGGTTAGTTTTCATTTATATGATATCAGCTTCAGAAGAAGATATGGTCATGATCTTTGCTTCAGACCCAAAAAAAAAAAAACTAATGACCAGTTAGATAAAAATTTACATCGGTATTTTTAATTCACTAGTTTCCACTTCATTCATTCTCTTTTAGAGATTACTGTAACGATGTGCAAGAATCCCGTTGTAACATATTCTATATCATAACGGTTATACAATGTCCGGATTCACTATCTCATTTTCAAGTGTGTAGTGTATAGTCCTGCAACCGCCACTTCAGGTTCAGTCAGCCTGCATGGATTTAATCTGCAAAAGCTACTTGAGGTTCAGTGAGGCTGCATGAATTTAGCAATCTGTAACCGCTACTCCAGGTTCATTCAGCCTGCATGGATTTAATAATCAGCAACTGTACTAAAGATTCAGTGAGGCTGCATAGATTTAACAATCTGCAACCACTACTCCAGGTTCAGCGAGGCTGCATGAATTTAACGATCTGCAACTGCCACTCCAGTTTTAGTGAGGTTGCAAGAATTTAACAATCTGCAATCAATACTCCAGGTTCAGTGAGGCCGCATGGAATTAACAATTATCAACCGCTACTCAAGTTCATTCATGCCGCATGGGTTCAGCAATCTGCAACCAGTACTCCAGATTGAGTGAGGTTGCATTATAGGACAAATTTTTAAAGTAATTTGTATTTTTCCTAACTATAAAAACCTGAGGTCTTTACATGAGGAATGTTCTTCAGCGTAGCAGGAAAGTAGCCATTTAACTTTTAAACAAGGTGGTTAGTTAGTTAACTACCGTCCACCTGGTGGGAGTCGCGCCCACCTGGACAGTAAGCATTCACTTTGCCTTTCGGCCCAGTTATCAGAAAGAGGGGTAGCATGATGTGGACAGTAAATGTAAAGACCTCAGGTTTGTATACTTAGGAAAAATACAAATTACTTAAAAAATTGTCATTTGTTCTTACACAATATACAAACTATTGGCCTTTACATGAGGAAGACTTATTTCGTTGGTGGGAGGAATATGTGAGTAAGCTCCTGAACTGACTGGTAGTTTGCCACACCAGGAGCTCCCTCCTGGTCGTGTAGAGCAGAGGAAAGAATCTCTGCTCTGACATGTTGAACATAAGTGTGCTCAACTGTCAGACTTCTGGAAGTTTTTGAATGAGTGGGTGTATAAGCAACATTAATTTGAAAAAGGCTAGGTTGAACCTAAGAGTCGGTAACAATAAAGCTATATACAACCAACGGGGGTCTGATTTATTTCCAGGCCCTCTCTTACTCGAGGGCTTCTATTGATCTAGAGAATACAGATAATAGAGAGGATGCTCAGTTGCACAACTTAACTGCATCACTCACCAATCCAGCATGTGATGGTTCATTACCCTCCCCTCTGCCAGCAGGGAAGAGGAAGGTTAAAGAAAGAGAAAGGCAGGAGGCCAGTCACTCACACACACATTGTCTCTTTCACAACCAAAAACCTTAGGCAAGATGCTGCCTATCCCAAAAGGGGAGCCAGGTAAGCTACACAGATTGTTGAGCAGTCACCACAGAACCCAAGGAAAAAGTGTCCAAGGACTTGTGGGCATTGTCCCAAAGGTAGAAGGAGGTGAAAGTGGTCTGGCGTAACCACATCCCTGCTTTCAGTACCTGAGGAACTGACAGATTCTTCCTGAATGCGGGGGACAGAGCAATGCCCCTAAACCTCATGAGCTTTTGCTCAGGACGTACTGGTGTCCTCCTTGCCAGATGCGGAGTACGCTCGTTTGATCACCTCACAAAGCCAGGAAGAGATGGTGTTCTTGGACACCTCTTTCTTGGTTGAGCCAGTACTAACAAAGAATCGTCGACACTCAGGCCGGAGATGTCAAGTCCTCTTAAGATACTGCCGAAGCACCCTAACTGGATAGAGTAGCATCTCGTTTGGATCATTATCAACAAAGTCCTCTAGGGAGGGAATTGAGAAGGGCTCAAACCTGGTGTCAGGAACCGATGGATTCTGAGTCTTCACTATGAAATCCGGAACGAAATCAAGCGTAACAAATCCCCATTCCTTTGAGTGCTTAACATCAAAGGAAAGTCCACTAAGTTCACCACTCTCTTTTCAAATGCCAGGGCAAGCAAGAAAACAGTCTTGAGGGTCAGATCCCTGTCTGACAACTCTCGTAAAGGCTCATACAGTGCACAAGTCAGGCTCCTAAGAATGAGAGTCACATCACACACAGTTGGCCTGAGTTCCTTTTTGAAGCTTCGCATTAGTAAAGAAATCTCCAGTGAGGAGGAGATAACATCTCTCAAGCACAGAACTAGGCCTAGAGTGCCCCTAGAACCCTTGACAACTGAGGCAGAGAGAAGCTTCTCTCAGTGAAGAAAGACAAGAAAGTCCACTACCTGATGAATAGTAGCAACCACAGAAGACAGACCATTTCCCCTGGAACATGGATGTAGAGGTTTGACACAGGTATCTAAACATCTCTGTTGCTGTGCAGCAAGAAACCCCCTGATTGCAAGATGCTGGACAGTCTCCAGCTGTGAAGTGAAAAGGGCTCCGCTGACTGGTGGTACTGTTCTATGTGTGGTTGACACAGATAGTTGTGCCAGGGGGGAATCTCTCTTGGTGCCTCAGAGAGCAGAGCTAGCAGGTCCGGATACCATATGGCATGTGGCCACTTGGGAGCCACCAGGGTCTTTCTGAGATTTGGGGTGATCATTGCTCTGTTGGTCACCTTGTCAAACAGACAAAACAGAGGAAAAGTGTAAGCACTTAGGTTGTCCCATGGATGCTGGAAGGTGTCCTCTGCTGCAGCCCATGGTCTGGCATGACAGAACAGAACACCTGTAGCTATTTGTTGTGCCATGTGGCAAACAGGTCAATTGACAGTTGACCCAGAGGTTGAACAGCCTCTCTGTAATGTCTAGGTGAAGGGACCACTGTCCCTATCACCTGACCCTAGTGACTGAGCTTGTCTGTCACTACATTCCTCTTGCCTAGAATGTATCTGGCTGACAGCTCTACTGAGTGTGCTACTGCCCACTCGTGCACCTGCACTGTCAACAGATGTAGTGGAAGAGACACTAAGCACCCCTGCTGGTTGACATATGCCACTACCATGGTGTTGTCACTCATCAACACCACAGAGTGCCCCATCACTAGATCCTGAAACTCTTGGAGAGCCAGGAAAGCTGCCTTGAGCTCCAGGGTATTGATGTGAAGATACCTGTCATTTACCAGTTCCACACACCTGAAATCAGCAACTCCTCCAGGTGTGTGCCTCATCCCTCAGTCGATGCATCCAAGAACAGAAGTATCTCCAGAAGGGGAGTGTGTAGAGACACCGCTATTACAAGGCTCCTGTCATCGAGCCACCAGGCTAAGTCCTGTCTCAAGTCCTGCGAGAGAGGAATGGGAAGGAAAGGGGTGTCCACTGAAGGGAAAGAAGGTGAAGCCACCCATGAGGGACCAGCTTTTCCAAGGACAATAGGTGACCAAGAACAACTTGCCACTGCAGAGCTGGTTGCTCCCGTCGAGACAGGAGCAACTGGATTGCCTCCCTGAACCTGCTGATACACAAGTCCGAGGAGAAGACTTTCACTGCTGCACATCTATCAGCATGCTCAAGTACTTTATCCTCTGTATGGGTAAGAGACCGGACTTCTTGAAGTTTATCACAACTACTTCATGGCAAAACTTGAGTAGGCAATCCCTGTCCAGGAGCAACTGCGACCCAGAGGTCACCAGGATTAGTCATTCATCAAGATACTCAGGAGACGTATCCCGTGCAAATGAGCCCAAGACGACACCAGGGTGAACATTCACAAGAGCACCTGGGAAGCGGTTAAGAGCACAAAACAAAGTGCCCTGAACTGGAACACCACCTCCCCAAGGAAAAAGTGGAGGTACTTACAAGAGGACCGATGGATGAATATTTGGAAATACGCATCCTTCAGGCTTACCATAAGCATGAACTAAATCAGACTCCCTGATGGTTGAGCACAGAATGTGTCATTTCCATCATGAAAAGAATCTGGCAAATGAATCGATTCAAGGGAGAGAGGTCTATGACCAGCCTCCAACCCCACCGTCACTTTCTCTACTGGAAAAACTTGGCTATAAAAGCCTGGGGACCGGTCTGTCACAACATCCACAGTGCCTTTCTTTAGCATCACTTCCACCTCTTCCTGAAGTGTGAGGTCCCTCCACGAGCCAGGAACGTATGTCTGGAGATGGACTGGACCATTGGTGAGAGGTGGCCAAGGCTCGAAGGGAAGTAGATATCCATCCCAAAGGACATCCACCACCCAGGTCTCTGCTCCGTATAGCAGCCATGTTGTCCAATGGCTCAATAGCCACCACCCCACCAATGGCAGCATGTGGAGGGAAACACCTCCCTTAGTGTCCTCCTTTCTTCTGCTTACTCTTGCCCACTTTTGACTAGAAGGAGGGCTGAAAGGAGCACGGCTGTGTGCCCTTCCCGGTGAGGGCAGAAGAAGGCTGGGTGTTCCCAGGAGGACCCCTTGAAGCCTGGGACTTCTTAGGGCCCATGGAAGAAGTGCCAACCTGACCCGATGGTTGAGCCATAGTGGCACATGAAGGCCCAGAGGTCTTTGCCACTGCCTGGAGGACAAGTCGGTCATTGTTCTCGACTCGACATTTGTCTACCATGGCATCCACCAACTCTCGAGGGAAGAGGGAGGTAGAACCCAGCAATGGTCGATTCTGTAGAGCCAGTGCCAACTCTGGGGCCACGAACTTGGATACTCAAGTAAGGACAGCATCCCTCCTCTTAAGGACCAAGTTAGCCCACAGGTTTGCTGTCTGGTGGGCTAGGTAGGTGATGGCCCTACCTCCAGACCGGCTCAGTCCCGTGAAGGTGGCTTCCTCCTCAGGGGTAATGAAACCCAAAGAAGCAGTGACCTTAGACAATGTGAGGGACCACAAGTCCAACCACAAGACTGCCTGAAACGCTACCATGGCAGTCGATTCCAGGTCACTGCTTCTTGCTGTAAAAGGGTGATACCTTCCACACCAAGCTGCTGCAGTGACAGACCCAGACCCAGATGAATCAAGTCTGGGTCAACCTGTCTGGGCAGCAAAGGCTTCTCCAAGGTCATATAGAAATACTTCTGTTGAGGGAGAGGGGGAGGAAGTATCTTATCCGAATGACTACAGCAAAGCGAATTCTCATTCCCAGAGACCAGAAAGATCACTTGCCTCAGAACCCCTTCAGAAAGATCGGACAGACAATCCACGGATGTGGCCATGGCCGCTTCCCTGAGATTATTGTGCCAATTTATCAACCCAAAGATCTCTGCAAACTTCCTCTGCAGCTCAAGGGTGTCTGTGTCCTGAGAGAAAGGATGCCCTGGTCCTTCCAAAACATGGTCCTCCTGGGCTACTCTCCCAGCAGGAAGGAGACCCTCAGAAGAACCCCCGGGCCGCTGTTCAACCACTTGGGCATACGACGGGTCTATCCAAGGACTGATCCCAGAACATAAGCCTTCGTGGGAGGGCTGCATTGGGATATGGCATCCCAATCACCACAAAACCCTTCTGTCTTAATTGCAGCTATCACTGTAACCCCCGGAGGTTGAAGGGACAGATGAGAAGGGCTGAGCACCTTTATCTGACCTGATGGAAGCTGAAGCCCCGACAGGAAAGTGATTGTCAACCCACGGTGACAATGGCTGCATGGGTTTAGGAGAGAAATCTCACTCATGCAAGCATGGGAGGGGGCTGTCACAACGAGAGGTAGCAGGTTCACACATACATGTGCAGAAGCTATTGCCAGGTGAGCGTGCTCATTCACGTGAATGTGAGGGAGGGCTGATCCAGAAAAGGTGATTGCATACTCTTGGGTGTGCACTCGGGCTGTCGTCTCAATGTGCTCCAGTCTTCTTCAAGGCCGTTGCCTCCACATCCAAAGAAAACTTCTCCAGGTTAGCAGACTCATGGTCCAGCTGCAACTGCATGGTACTCTGGCCACGTACTTGTGTGAGCACTGGCAGTGGGTGAGGCACCACCTACAAGCTTGGCACTCACTCTCTTTCATGTAGAAGAGCCTACACTAATCTGTGGCTGGTAGAGGTGACTTGGGGTATCGAAGAAACCCGAGTACCTGGGATGACGTGGGTCTCTTTGGAGGACCATGACCATGCACCTGGAGCCCCAAGTCACGTGAGACACGATCATCAATTGCTCCCTGAGTGTCCGGAGAAACTATACTTGTCCAGGAAGGTGTAACCTCCTGGAACTAATATTGGTGACATGGGCCCCCTTGGAGACCCGCGCACCTGGTGCTCTTGAGTCATGGGATCTCAGCAAGATCTGCAGCACAATCCCCAAGTCCAAAGATCAGGGAGAACACCCGAGAGATCCCTTTGCCTCTTCCGTGGAAGGAGGCAAACCTTCAGAAACCCAAGGACGGGACTTCTTGTAGGGAAAAGCCACCCTCTTGTTCCTCTGCTTGTGAGCTTTGGAAGGAAGGGAGGCGGCAGCAGGCAACGATGACGATGAAGACGATGACGACACCTTCTGGCTCCTCTTCTTTGACTTCTTCCTGCTGTAAGCCTTCTTCATCATGTAGTGCAGGGAGAGCACCCCCTGCCCCCCACCCCACCTCCAGAGGATAGTGGCTGAAATGCAGTAGACCAGACGACTTGAGTGGGGATCGTAGGGACCACTGACACAGAAGTGCTTCTCGAACCAATTGCCATGGTCACTGTGGTATTACATAACAGTAACCACAGCAGTAGTCACTGGAGGGGCTTGAGAGGCCTTCAGGTGGATGAGCAAACCCTGCACTGAAGGCTCACCCGAGAGACCCAGAGAGTGCTAAGGTTCTCGAAGCTCCCTGGTCTCTCCAACAACTGCAAAAGTCAGGTAAGTAGGGGAAGTCTTTCTTCGTTCCGAAGGGGATTCATCCCCCTCCAAGCGAACAGAGACCATCAAGCAGAGATCATCCCAGTCACCTCCCCCACCCAAGGCGACTTCTGCCTGATAAAACAAGCGAAGACGACAAGGGAGAAATGGCTCCCATAGGAGTGATGGAAATGTGTGGACATTTCTCAGGAGGTAGGAATGAACAAAAAGGATCATCAACCAAGGGAGTCGTTGGGGGCATGTTACCACTGGAAGAAGCCTTTTTCTTGTACTTCCTTCTCTGAGAAAACCTCACCCATTGCACAGGGGACCAGTCACGACACTCGTCACAAACACTTTCATGATTACAGTCATTCCCTCTGCAACTCATGGAAAGGACATGAGGATCAACATCAATTGACAAGCAGTAATGGTAGCAAGGCTTAGAGGCGGTACCAGGACACATGTTTAATACCAGCCTTCCTCTCATCAGGCTTATCAGATGATTTGTGGGCTTGCGTATTGATGCAAAAACACAAACATACCAATATCCACAAATACACACAACAAACAAGCAAGAAACAATCCCACTGGGAATGTTGAAAGCTAAACAAAATGGCAGGCAGGGCAGAGGGTACAGTGAGTTCCTCATCACATGGCAGCTGAAAGAAAAGCGAATGCTTACCATCCAGGTGGGGAGGGATTCCACCAGGCGGACATTAGTTAACTATCTAACCATTTTGCTTAAAAGTTAAACAGCTGTTTTCCAGCTACGCTGAAGCAAATTCCTCATGTAACGACCGATGGTTTGTATATTGAGCAGGAACAATTAACAATCATTAAATGCTACTTCAGGTGCAGTGAGGTGACATGGATTTTACAACAGCAACTGCTACTCCAGGTTCAGTCAGGCTGCTTGGATTTCCTCATCTGCAAGTTGCTTATGCAAACCCAGGACACAATAGGTTCAACAAATTTGAGATTAAACTGAGCCATGTTAAGATAATTTGTTGGTTATGAAATATTAAAAACATAATTAGGGATAGCAATAGATGCAGTTTGATGAACAGTTTTCATGTGTAAACACGAGCCACTCACGACGATCTTTGTTATGGTATTTAAATATTAATGAAAATACATTGTAGATCTATTTAATACAAAGTTCATAAAGGAACGTTAAGACTGTGATAATATGAAAATTGGTAACATGTTTTTGCAATTATGAAGGAGTTAACTCTGCTGCTCTGGTTCATGTGTTTCTTCAAGGTTCTGTGGCCTTATTTCATTTTCATAGATCACACTTGAGTTTTAAACCATCAGAAGTTAAAGCCGTGCTAAGAGTTGTGTAACATCAGTTGAGGATAGTTGAGGGGTTACAAAACATGGATTTCATTAGTTGCTTTTATTTGACTTCTTCGATTAACATTTCCTTGAATAACGAACCTCTAAAATTCTTACACAAAATTGGTCTAAAATTAAGTTGAAGAACTTGGGTGACAAAGCCTCATACTAATTTGAACTTTCAGATTTAGCCATGCCTAATGAGCATATGATGTTTAAAAACTAAAAATAAGTCTGGTTTTCCAGTTAAATGGATCTTATAGTAAACGATATAAAATTAGAATTACATCGAGTTTGCCAGGTTAAATAGGGCTTGAAGTATACAGTCTAATACAAAATTAGAATTATAAACGAGTTAATGTTTAGACCAATAATATTGATTTTAGACTAGAAATTCCTGTAGATATTTATTGCTCTAGTTCATAAGGATATATTAATATAAACTGCAGGATAGTAAAAGCTTTAGCATAATTGTCAGAGATGAAAGCAATGTAAATTAATAAAGAAACAGTAACAATAACTCAAGGGATGCTGGTAAGCATGTGGTGTACCCAATAAGAGCGCCTGATTTAAAAAAAACACTTAGGCAAAAACCCTCAAATCGATATTTCCATTTTGCACCGACATATCCATAAGTAGGATATATCACAGTCTGTTATCTCAGTGCATTACTCTATTTGTATATAATTAAGGTTATTTTAATTTAATTCTATATTATATGCCTCAGAAAAACATAAAAAATATATATGTACAATCACTCAAAAAAGTTTTGCAACATGCTTCAAAACTTTTCGGACAACAGCTTATAATAGCGACATCTGGCGCTATTTGGCAACTCAGTTGTAAGAGCGTGAAACAACTGAACACTAGTGGCGGGTCCGAGAAATTACCTGCAGTTTCCCTTAAACAGGGCTTTTTCTGATACTGCTTACTGTTGTCATATTTTACTTAATTAAAGGATGTTACTATAATACTTCAGAGGTCATCGCTGTTCTTATGTTTTAATATTTTCTTCTCCAACTGCCATCACTATCGTTGTTTTATCTCCTTCATATGTGAGAACTTTCTAGACATAGGCCTACGACTGTTACAAGTTGAACTATTAGTCTTATTAACATTAACAAATACGACTTTTGTAAAGATTTCCTTCACATTATTATTGATTAAATTTTTGAATGACTAATCTTATGTATATATTTTGAACTAGTGAAACTTAATATAAAATATACTGAACTAGACTAACAGATTTCACAGTCTATTTTGTAATACATAGAATATAATCGCACACACACATACATACATACATACACACACACACACACACACACACACACACACACATTGTATATACCTATATATAATATATATATATATATATATTGTATATATATATATATATATATTTTTCTATATGTATATATATATATATAATTCCCTTAATCATGTGTGTAATTTCTCGTTTCTTTTATCATTGCTACTTAGGCCTATCATTTTGATGCCTCTTATGAAGTTAACTGAATATATAACGCCTATTTTTGTATTTCTTATTATCTAAGTTTCTAGAGAATTAAAATTAGCTAGAAGTTCAACATTAAATTAGTTAATGCTAGATGCCAGCAGTGAAGAAGACTACCATGCTCATCAGTGGAGAATGTCTCCTCCCCATCGCAAAAGATGACTCGTACAGAAATCGTCGGCACTGGATTATATTATAACGCAAACCCTAGCCTCTATTCTTTGTGTTTCGCTGATATAAAGTATTTCTTGGGAGAAGTATGATGAAATAATATCTTGGTCTCATGTAGCCTGTTACGGATGGTTTGAGCAGCAACTTGAAGGGAGAGCGTAATGTTCTCTCTTTATAGCAACATCGGTTGTCAGGGGGGAGTTAGGCAGAGCTCCTTCAGTGAATGAAAACTTCTGGAACATGTTGCAAAACATTTTTGAGAGACTGTACAAACACACACACACACACACACACACACACACACACACACACACACATCTATATATATATATATATATTTATATATATATATATATATTATATATATATTTTTTTTTTTTTTTTTTTTATTTTATTCAGTAGAGGAAATCTACTCATAATAAACAAGGCACAGGGGCCATTGACTTAAAATTCAAGCTTCTAAAGAATATGTTGTTCAATAGGAAGAAGTAAGAGGAAATAAGAGGAAACAGAAAAAAAAGAGATGCCATTTGTTAAAAAAAAATATATATAAAATTAAATAGATAAATAGATAAAAATGTATCAAAATACAAGAAGAATAGTATCATGGTGGTAATGCATTGTACTTTCCCTTGAACTCCTGAAATTCCAATTGCACAACATCCTCTGGGAAGCTGTTCCACAGTCCAACAGTGTGAGGAATAAAGAACCTCTGGAACTGAGAAGTTCGACAGTGAGACACATTTACTGCACACTGGTGCTGCTGTTCAGCGAATCTGGTTGCTCTCGGTAAATAAAGAGGAGCAGGGATCAATTGTGAATGTGAAATATCTCTTTCAAAATACAACTTAAGAAAAAATTCCTAACTAGAGACCATCCGTCGATGGTCCAAGTCATAACTGATGCTGTTAGGAAACAGAAAGCATCTACCACGAACCACTCTATCAAAAAGAAATAAGTCTCTGGTAGAAGCAGACACCTACACCGGAGAACAGTATTCCTGTAAAGGAAGTTCAGATAACCTAAAACAGGTTGGATTGATTTTATCACTGTTTTAAATGTATGAGGCCTTATGAACAATACCTAACTTCCATGTGGCATTTGCTGAAACTTTCATTAGACGATTCTCAAAAGTTATATGTGAGTCAAAAGTTACACCTAGAATAGTTAAAGTTTCAGACTCATTCAGCAAAGTTCCATCCACCTGACGGGGAGGATGGGGTGGGGAATCTGTACAAGATCTGCTAATCAATAGTGTTTTCATTTTACTGGAGTTCAGCCTCATACCCTGATCTGGTCCATGCACCAAGTAAGGCTGAGAGCAGCTTCATCTCTCATAAGTGGAGATTTACTATACTCACAAGTGTTGCATCATCGGCATACTGAGCAATCTTGTTTTCTAGGCCAACAACCATATCACTTGTATACACTAAAAATAACAGTAGCCCAAGAACACTGTCCTGAGGAACACCAGACATAATAGGCCACGGTTCACTGAAGATCCAGTCCACAGCAACTCGCTGCTGCCTACCTGTAAGGAAATCTTCAAGTAATCCTAAAACATATCCACCCACTATAAGATTCTGAAGTTTATAAATAAGTGCCTTGTGATTTACTAAATCGCAAGGAGCACTAAAACCTATTTGAATTACTCTGCACTCAAAACCCTTATCAAGGTTCCCTTGCAAATGGCATGTAAAGTCAAAAAGAGCATTGCAGGTGCCTAACTGCTTCCTGTATGCATATTGACTATTAGCTAACAATCCTTGAGATTCCACATACTTATATAGTTACTTAAAAATAAGTAATTCAGCAACGTGCGAAAGCAGAGGGAGAATAAAGATTGGCCTGTAGTTACTGCAGTCTGCAGATATGCCACTCTTTGGAACAGACACTGTATTATACTAAGCTTGCACTCATGCACAAAGATACTACTTCGACATAAAAATCTATAGAACCTGGTAATCTTGGGAGACAAAACACTAGAAACTTTTTTAAAAGCAAAGAGAATAAACCATTAGGACCTTCTCCATCCCAGCTATCAAGATTATCCAGAATTTTCTTAACATCCCTGGAGTGAAATGAAAATTTCGTAAGAATAGGTTCAGGGTAACAAATATCAGAAAAGTGACGTTTTCAGCTGATTGCCTAGCTTCAAAAGCTTGATGAAGCAGTTCAGCATTTTCCCTAGGACCTGCAACCAATCTATCATCATCTGTTAGTAGTGGTGGAATGGAAGCTGAGCCTGACCCAAAGATAGATGATGCCAATTTGGTCCACCACAGATTGGGCTGAGTAATTCCTTCAATTTTCCTCTTCAAGGAATTATTGTAATTTCTCTCAACTGTATGGTAAGCTCTATTCACAGCACGGTGAGACTTGACAAAAATGGTGTAATTTTCATTTGAACAATTCTGTCTCCATGCATTGAATTTGGTATGTTTGTCTGTTTGTCATGGTAGGCTCATCTTCATATATCATCAAACCATGGCTGGTCATTTGCTCTAAATTTGATGACCTTTCTGGGGACATATCTCATTAGAATAGCCATCAGCATTTCATTTAACTTCTTCTTGGGATAAGGATCTAATATAGCAACCGAAATATTAAGCAACTGACAAGTTTCGAAAATGTGATCCCAATTGGCTCTGGATTTTGTGGAATTAGGAATACGCTGATTAATAGATATGTCCATATCAACGACGCAATGATCAGAAGTGCCTATATATTCACAGATTGGACTTCTGTGAATATGAGATCTAATCTATTACCAGAAATATGTGTGGATTGCGGTAAACAGCAAATAGGTAAACATTGTATAACTTACTGTAAATTTTAAAACAAAGTATTTCACGGCAACTACTGTACAATCCAAATTTCCAGGCAATAAATAGGTCGTCTGGACTTAGTGTATACAGCCATACCTTGCACACGTGAGATGTTATGACAATAAATAAAATCAGGGCCATCAAACCTTGAGATTAAAAATTCAACCTTTCACTTGTTACTGTTTAAAAGAATCTCAGATAAAAACATTAAATCACAGTTACGGGCATAACTCAGGCGATTGAGAAAATTTGCAATTTTTCTTACTGTAATGAGTAACAGGCCTAGGGTTCAGCTCAGTGTCTCCCAAAAGAATTAAAATTAACAGCAAAAAATCAGTATCAAAACTAATAAATAGACTCATAACAATAACATTGTAAAAAATCAACAGAATAAACAACAATAGCAACAATAACAACAGTATTTACATTATTTACAAAAATTCAGTTGAGAATATAAATAAACATCACCATGCATCATTGAAAAAACCCTGAAGCAACTGGTCAACAAGGTGGGGCCAGCACACCTTGTAAGGCAAAAGAAATTTGCCTGGTTTGCCACAACAACTGGGGGAGTCCCTTCTACCCACTAATTTGATTTTGGAGTGTCCTTCTCCTAAAAGAGTTGCCTGCCAAGGCTAAAGAGTCTCATCCACCCTAACTCGTATAGGAAAGGACTTCACACCCTGAAGTGAATGTTGCTAAGAAAAGCCACCTAACCCACTACTCACTACTATATACATATAATATATATATATATATATATATATATATATATATATATATATATATATATATATATATATATATATATATATATATATATATATATATATGTGTGTGTGTGTGTGTGTGTGTGTGTGTGTGTGTGTGTGTGTGTGTGTGTGTGTATGTATGTATGTATATATATAAATATATAATTATATAATCTTATATATAAAAATGAATGTTTGTATGTTTGTTTGGATTCTATGGAAATCCAAACCGCTGGACAGAATCA
>NC_089742.1:730579-743079 GCF_040412425.1 Macrobrachium rosenbergii | reverse complement strand
GTGATCGGCAAAAAAAAAAAAAAAAAATCAATAATGAATCCATTTCAACAAATGAATAGTAAGACTATTAATAAAGACTGATGTAATTACCACCAGATATCAAGAATGATCAAAGATCATTAAGTAATATAGATAATCAAATAAGGCACTTGCAAGCCAGGGATAGAGTTGTTCTCTCAAAATAAAAGGAGTAATTTGTCAATTAAACTTAGTACTTACGGGTCTTGGAAATCTTAATTTGCATTGTAACGATTCCAGGTCTAATTAATATTTGAGGGTAAGCAATGTGGTGGCATTTAGGAAGAGGTCGATGGAAATTTCATTCAGATTTACAACAGAGTTAGAGGTTAAACGAGTAGCAGGTATTTGTATCTACTTAGATATTCAATTCAAAATTAAATATTCAAGAGAACAGAATTATTTTAGGTCTTTTATTAGTATAGTTTATATGATTATTTAATCAGTATGGGAATAATATCACTTCCGTACATGTTGGTTACGAAGGCAAGGGATTTAGAAACATTGTCATAAATTTTTAGTAGAGCAAAAAAAGTCCTTTGAGTTGTGGTTCAAACCAGAATTTCCAGTGCACACATCTAAGTGGTTTGTGTAGCAGAAAAGTGTTTTTATTATATCGAAGATACCTAATTAACAGGCCTAGTGTTCAGCTCAGTGTCTCCCAAAAGAATTAAAATTAACAGCAAAAAATCAGTATCAAAACTAATAAATAGACTCATAACAATAACATTGTAAAAATCAACAGAATAAACAACAATAGCAACAATAACAACAGTATTTACATTATTTACAAAAATTCAGTTGAGAATATAAATAAACGTCACCATGCATCATTGAAAAAACCCTGAAAACAACTGGTCAACAAGGTGGGGCCAGCACACCTTGTAAGGCAAAAAGAAATTTGCTTGGTTTGCCACAACAACTGGGGGAGTCCCTTCTACCCACTAATTTGATTTTGGGTGTCCTTCTCCTAAAAGAGTTGCCTGCCAAGGCTAAAAGAGTCTCTTCCACCCTAACTCATATAGGCAAGGACTTCACACCCTGAAGTGAATGTTGCTAAGAAAAAGCCACCTAACCCACTACTCACTACTATATACATATAATATATATATATATATATATATATATATATATATATATATATATATATATATATATATATATATATATATATATATATCTTCTTCTTCTTTTTCTTTTAACGTGCTTTTATTCCCATTTTTGCATGGGGTAAGCACGATGCCTTCTTTGAAGGACTTTTTGATTTTGGCTTTGGGGTAGACCTGTGGTCTCGATCGGCTGCCCTGCCTGACATCGCTAGACCCGGTACGTATGTTTCATGTATCATACCAGACACAACGCCCTTTCTTCCCAGCAGCGAAGTTATTGCGCTGGGTATGGCGAGAGTTCGAGACGTGTGAGATGTTTGTTATGTTTTTAGAAGGTGTTGTAGTGGCTTTGTTTTGTGTGTGTATTTAGTCTGTAACATCCATTTGCTTTTAAGCAAACCTATCCGTTGATTACATACATAATCCCGGGATGTCTACACGGATAGCAAAGTGTCTGCCTCTCGATCAGCCGGCTTGTGGGATTGAACCCCGTCACAGACCTCTACAAGTCCGAAGCTGTAACTGACTGAGCTATCGAGGCTCTGCTATATATATATATATATATATATATATATATATATATATATATATATATATATATATATGTATATATATATATATATATATATATATATATATATATATATATATATATATATATATATATATATATATATATATATATATATATATATACATATATATATATATATATATATATATATATATATATATATATATATATATATATATATATATATATATATATATCTTCTTCTTCTTTTTCTTTTAACGTGCTTTTATATATATATATATATATATATATATATATATATATATATATATATATATATATATATATATATATATATATATATATATATATATACATATTATATATATATATATATATATATATATATATATATATATATATATATATATATATATATATATATATATATATATATATATATATATATATATATATATATATATATATATATATATATATATATATATATATATATATATATATATATATACATATATATATATATATATATATATATATATATATATATATATATATATATATATATAAAAGTGAATGTTTGTATGTTTGTTTGGATGCTATGGAAATCCAAACCGCTTGACAGAATCAGACAAAATTTGACATATGGCCCCATGTCACCCCAAGAAGTTTTATACCTCAAATCAAACTCCTACCCTGTGACAGACATCAAACACATACAAACTGAATGAAATTTTCATTTTTACTAGTGCTGTTCACCTTTTCTTCAGTAACGTTGTGGGAGTCACCTCACCAGCAGCTTGGGCAGAAAACAACCACCTTTTCTGATGGTGACATCGTTAAACTCCTATAATCAGTTAAGTATATCTAAAAAAAATAAACAGATGTGTTTGACTGTATTAGAATTACTTTCATCCAGTCATGAAGCAATTTAATTCAAAATATAACTTCTACCGACACAGCAGTTAGCCCTTACAATCCTCGCCACGGAAAAAAAGTAGTAACAGACCAAATGCTTGTGACAGACATACACCTTATTGAAAAAAATTTGCTCTGAAATTACCACATTCTTTTTAGTGTCCATTCTAAGCCAAACATATCTTAATCATACTTTGCCAATAAAATACAAATTCTTAGGTACCCTGTGGTATTACCATCATCATATCTAAGTATTTAATCCACGAAAAAAACTCTGTAGTTATGCGCACAACTTTCGAGATCAAGAAATAATTCATTGACGAGACAAAACAAATCCATCACCACCCGCGCATGCATATTAGCAGAGTAAATGTTTCTGTGACAAAACTGACTCCCCCATTAAAAAATTACTCGCAACAAAAATTACCACATTTTTTCTAAGTTCATTTTAAGCCAAACGTATCTTAAGCACACCTTGCCCATGAAATACAAATTCTTAAGTACCCTGAGGTTTTACCATCATCATATCTAAGTTCTTAATCACTAAAAAATCACCATATATTAAATATTCTATATAGGACCATTCAGACTTCAGCCTACAATTTCCCTCAGAAACGTCAAAGGAAACTGCAACACATTTCTTAATATGCACAGGAAAATGAAAACAGTTACAGCTGTTTTTCAGCGTCTAAAATCACCATCATAATAATAATTTAATATTTATATAGCTAACAGACACTGTATCTTAATGACTTAAGTATATTCTGAAGTTGTTTGTCAAGCTGACAACCTACCATCTAGTTTTTATGTAATAATGATTGAATACCAGTCTTGAAAACAAGGTGATAATTAGGCAACTGAACGGTCCTTGGTTAACTGAAGTTGTGCGTATGCCCAAACCACACTTCATCCCTGTAGACCTGCTGACATGTCTTTCATCAGTTGTGGCTGTTTTTTATTATTACTTTGAAAACATTCTGTTAAATTCTGATCTGACTGCAAGTTAGAGAGATAGAGAGAAAGAGAGAGAGGGTATGGAGGAGAGCTAACGTTAGTACAGGTTTTTGATGACAGTAAGGCAGTTCGTGTGTGGTTTTTGTACTTAAATATGACTTGATATGGTAACTAACATGGCATTCTTTTGTTCATGGAAGGTATATATAATTTGTCAAAGGGTCATCAATATAGTCTCTACAGCAATTCATCTGCTATTCATCTCCATGAGTGAATCTCTTCAAACTAACCTTTCAGTACACATGAATTTCTGTTCATTGCAGAATTCTGTATGACACAGTCATCTTTTCCCCGAGCAGAGAGTCTTCTTTAATGAATTGAAGACATAATTATTGATCACAGGAGAGAAAAGTGTTTTCAATGACAGTACACATTCTTTACATGACAAAACAATTCAATGTAGGAAAATTTTTCTGAGTTTATCAGAGTTTTCCAGGAAGTGCCGGGTTGATCAACTAATATATATATATATATATATATATATATATATATATATATATATATATATATATATATATATATATATATATATATATATATATATATATATATATATATATATATATATATATAGGTCAAAAAGTATCCGACCTTTGTCCATAAAAGGACAAATGATTCACCAATCAGCAACTTAGTTTTGTTGGAGTTGACAGCACTCTTACTGCGCATCCCGAATCGAAATTTTAAAAGCTCTAGTGTGTGGCAGTACCCGCCTGTGAAGGCCAGAGTGCAGATGTCCAGTACAAGCTCGTCGGATTATCGTCCTTACACAACATGTCGGAGCGCATCGAGCAGCGCTACTGCATTAAGTTCTGCTACAAGCTTGGCGATACACAAGTGCAAACTATCCAGAAGATTCAGCAAGCCTTTGGCGATGAAGCCATGGGAGTAACACAAATAAAGGAGTGGTATAATCGTTTCAAGCAAAGACAAAGCTCAGTTGAGAGCAAGCCACGGTCAGGCAGGCCATCCACCAGCAGAAACGAAGAAATCATTGAAAATGTTCATCGAATAGTGGAGGCCGACCGTCGTATAACCATCAACGAAATTACTGAAGAAGTAGGAATAAGCACAGGATCAGTTCATACAATTTTAACAGAAGATTTGGCCATGCGACGAGTGTCTGCTAAATTCGTTCCCAAGTTGCTGTTGGAACAGCAGAAACAACTGCGCCTGGAAATTGCACAAGACCTGCTTGACTGTACTAACAGTGACTCTGACTTCATGAAGACTATCATCACTGGTGATGAGACATGGGTGTACGGATATGACCCAGAAACTAAATTTCAGTCATCACAATGGAAGCATCAGACATCACCAAGACCCAAAAAAGCGCGACAGGTTCGTAGCAATGTCAAGGTAATGTTGACATGTTTTTTTGACTCCAATGGTATTGTGCATCATGAATACGCACCAGCAGGACAAACAGTTAATAAGGAGTATTACCTTGAGGTTATGCGACACCTTCGAGATGCAGTACGACGAAAACGACCGGAAATGTGGGCGGCGCGAAACTGGCAACTTCACCATGACAATGCACCTGCTCATTCTGCCCACCTGATCCACGCTTATCTGGCCAAAAACAACACTCCACTTGTTCGTCATCCTCCCTACTCTCCAGACATGGCACCTTGTGACTTCTGGCTGTTCCCTAAACTGAAAACAACTCTGAAAGGGAACCGTTTTGAGTCGAGAGAGGAAATTATGAGAAAAACGACAGCAGAGCTTTACAGCATCCCAATGTCGAGATTCCAGAGATGTTACCAGCAGTGGCAGCACCGGTGGGAAAAGTGTGTGCACTCCCAAGGGGAGTACTTTGAAGGTGATTGAATAAATTTTTTTCAAATGTGCAAATTTTTCTCTTTATGGACCAAGGTCAGATACTTTTTGAATGGACCTTGTATATATAATCACAAAAGACAAAATTTTTAAAAGTCTTAATACCAACAGGTATTTTAACAGTAGGAGACCTCAGTTCATGGTTCCAATTACCCTTGCCAACAGTAAGGGTGAGATGCAAGATTCAAGCACATACTTCAGCCAAATAGGGAACTGCAAGGGGACGAGTGGCTCAGGCAATTAAGGGATAAGGGAGCTTCTAGAAATTTCTCATTTTCTAGATAAACTTACTATTCTTCTACCAAGTAAAAAAAGGGGGTGGGGACTTTTTTATGGCAAAGAAAATAATGGCTAATATCTTTCAAACAATTCATAGTCATATAACAATACAACATTAATACTAAGTTTATGTTTTTTGAAACAGAGGAAGGAAATAGTTTTACTCTAAAATTTACTTTAAAGCGAAAAATCATGACTTACCGTTGGATAACAGCTTGTAGTGTAATAACAAAATCATGAACGAATTTGAGACACTGACAAAAATTCATATATGTCCAGGTAATGTTCAAAGTCTCCTGCTTTGGAATTTTAGTTTTGATCATTGAATTTATGTTAACTTTTCATGCTGCATGATTTATATCAGTTCCGTTAATTACCAACACTAAACAGACTCATGTTAGAAAATTGTTATTGAGGTAGATATGCGCAGTATATGAATTTACTAGGAACGCATACATCACTGAAGATATTAAAGCACTTGCATTATCAATGTCTTTCTAAGTAATAATCACGATCAATACCCCACAAGAGTACTTGAGTTAGATGATGGAGCGAAAGATGAATCGTTTTAAACTAAATTTTCTGCAACAGCACTTATGATCACCATCATAAGTTTTATTACTACAATACTAACGGAACCTAAGCTCTTATGTAATGTAAATTAAAATAGATGAAATACTCTGCCAACCTGACTAGTATTTTTTAGATTCATCCATACATACATACATACATACATACATGTAACTTTATGAAACTGTTGAAATCCCATATATATAAAATTATATGTCTAAATCATTATACATTTTTATAAATGAATTCATTTATACTTTATAAATACTTCCCTGTAATCTCGCTTTGGCTGAAAATCTGCTCCTGATAAGTGCTTGGTACACAGAATTTGAATACTTGAATGCCATCGTCGTGTGGAGGGAGTGGAGAGGTGATCGGCAAATAAAAAAAAAAAAAAAAAAAAAAAAATCAATAATGAATCCATTTCAACAGAAAAATAGTAAGACTATTAATAAAGACTGATGTAATTACCACCAGATATCAAGAATGATCAAAGATCATTAAGTAATATAGATAATCAAATAAGGCACTTGCAAGCCAGGGATAGAGTTGTTCTCTCAAAATAAAAGGAGTAATTTGTCAATTAAACTTAGTACTTGCTGGTCTTGGAAATCTTAATTTGCATTGTAACGATTCCAGGTCTAATAAATATTTGAGGGTAAGCAATGTGGTGGCATTTAGGAAGTGGTCGATGCAAATTTCATTCAGATTTACAACAGAGTTAGAGGTTAAACGAGTAACAGGTATTTGTATCTACTTAGATATTCAATTCAAAATGAAATATTCAAGAGAACAGAATTATTTTAGGTCTTTTATTAGTATAGTTTATATGATTATTTAATCAGTATGAGAATAATATCACTTCCGTACATGTTGGTTATGAAGGCAAGGGATTTAGTAACATTGTCATAAATTTTTAGTAGAACATAAAAAGTCCTTTGAGTTGTCGTACAAACCAGAATTTCCAGTGCACACATCTATGTGGTTGGTGTAGCAGAAAAGTATTTTTATAATATCGAAGATACCTAATAGCATATTGTTCGGTTTTGCTTTTTTCAAGATATATTTGACAAACACCACAGAAGGTGTAAAGCTTTTTTATTTTTTAGTTTTCCTAATGAAAACCGAATTACTGCTGCAATATTCTTTTGCCCCTAAGAAATAATGAAGCTCTACCCTTTGGAACCCAGTTTTGTCAAAGTTCTGTGTCAATGAACAATAATTTCATAGAACCTTCTCTGTAGCTTCTTAAAATTTTAGGTTAAAACGAAGTTGATTTATAAAAATAAAATAAAAGATTTTGGCAGGAGAGGAAATCTGTATGCATTATTTATTCAAGAAAGAAGTATAAAAAAATAAAATCAGAGATCGCTATAAACCGGCTAGTTATATTTATCTAGCGCATCTCAAATAACTTGAAAAGAAATAAATTGAAATAGCATTTAGAAAAGATAACTTTTGATTAATTTAGAAAAGGCAGTTTCTGACTAATAACTGCGAAACAAATATACATAGCCTATTATGTCTTACTGTACAAAATATTTCATTTTACATGGCGACAGGAGAGACTAGTAACAATTATCACTTTGGTATTTTGATTGCCCTACGCTTTGTACCATCAAACTGTCTTTCCTGCCGTCCAAACTATCCAGATGGATAGTTTGCTAATTCCTCCTCCTCCTTCTTCCGTATGCTTTTACTTGAGCGAAACCGCCGACGAGGAGAGAAGTAGCCCGGCAGTCAGAGCAGAGACCTCATTCACTAAGAAGGGTCCATACTATTTATATTCTTCCGCCATGCCTATGATAGGCTAAAGACACATCTTGGGATCCCTGGTCGTCGTCACCCTCCTGTGACCATCTGCCAGAAACTATCTGCAACGCCTTTGTGCAAGGTTCGACAATGGTGAGTACCGAGAATAAGTAGGGCTTATTCGTAAAGGTTATCGTTGCGAACTTTTAGTGCCTTGTGTTGCCCATTGAAGTTTTCCTGTCTGTCATTCCCATGCTTAAGATCAGTAATAGTTTTGTGGGTCAGTTGTTGATATATTGTATTCTCTTGTCCTTTCAGGTGATATAGCTCTCGAACTAATAATTCTAGCTTAGTCATAAACACACATTGTAAATAATTGGGTAAGAGAATCATATACATTAATGTTGTTTCGAGTGACCATATTTATAAGGATAGTTTCCCATATTATGACCCGGAAATTTATATTAGTTTACCGTTCATTCCATAATTTTGTTTGGTTTTGATGTATCGGCCCTTTATTTCCTTCCTTTTACTAATGTAAACCTCAGTTGCTCAATTGTAAGGTAATTTTATTTTGGGTTATTATTCCTGTGGGTATATTTTTCTACAAAAAATTATCTTCAATTTTCGACGCTAATTTTCATGAAATTTTCTTTACAGACAGCGAGCGAAGCTGAATGAAGGAAACGCCCTACGATCTGCATAAACTGCCTTGTTTATCTGCAACCACGTTATTTTAAAGGTATAGTTAATGTAATAAATATCATCTATGTAACATATTTTTCCTTCCAACCTGATTTGAACATTATCTCAGAGTTTTTAGAGGTGTTCAGCTTACTTACTAATGGTTACTACTTAGTAGGGAAGGAAAACATCCAAATTATTTTGACTTTGCTATCGGATATAATCTTCGAGTTTCGATTAAAATAAAAAAAAAACTGTAACGGTTGTGTTTGAGTTTTTGTTCTTTTTTCTTATTTTTGGGGGGTTTAACCTTTTACCTTATACTACTCTACTGAAACGTAGTAAGAAATTAAACGCAAAAATCATGATGCGATTGAAGATGTAACTTATTGAATGTGAAAATTTTTCTCTAATGAAGTTTCTGTTATGATGAAACATTTTATTTTCTACGGCTTTTATGATTGAACATTTTATTTCGTTGAATGTGAAAATTTTTCTCTAATGAAATTTATGATGGAACATTTTATTTTCTACGGCTTTTATGATGGAACATTTTATTTTCTACGGCTTTTATGATTGAACATTTTATTTCGTCGGCTATTTAGAGCTTTTATAACACATGATTATCAGGCTGTCTAAAATGTAATCACAAAATATTTACAGCAGAAATATTATCGGTGGGACCAGATTTCATTTCCTTCGAGTTTTTTCTCGTCCCAGTACTCCCAATTGCACATTCTGCAGAGCAAGGCCATATACTTGCTCAACCATGGGACAGACTTCCATGGCTTTGTTCAACTTATCTCAGAAAACAAAAAAACAGCTCTAACGATCGGGGCGAGAGGGGAAGAAAGATCTAGGAATGGCATTCTAGATTAAAGATTTTTTTCCGTACAAAATTGCCGGGAAGAGAGTGACCCATCTCGTCCTTTTCACCCTGATATCTTTCAGTTCCTAGATGTTACACTCCTCATCCTCCGTACATTTTTGCGTCACAAAACATGTCATAGCGAGTAAAAGATTAGTGAATGGTAGAGAGAAAGGCCTAAGTTTCAACCAAAATTGAGGTTGTCGGAAATTCCGAATTATATAGCAACTGCGTGAAATTCGTCTTTGTATTAAGCAAAATATGTTTATTGTAGCATAAAACATTATCTAAAAAATATAACAAACTTTTGCGTTTAGTGCAAATTGCTCATTGATATCAAAATTCAAATAAATGTAAGAGGAGAAATAATTACATCTCAAAATATGTGGATAGACAGGTAACTTTTGGCAACATTTACAGTATGGTTGTGATTTTATAAATATGCTACACAGACCTAATGTCCTTTGTTGCAAGGATCCTTGCGTTAACGTTCATGTTGCAAATTATCGTTTTAAATCACAGGATTTCAATAAAAATCTCATAGCTCTTCCTCCAACCTTCATCTTGAACATGATTAGGTCTTAATGTTCTTCTTCCGTCTCACTTTTCCCTTTTTTTTTTTAAATCTTGGCACTATGTTTAACTGAATGTATGGTTTTCCTAATCATTTAGTTTCTACCATATTTCTATCATTTTGATAGATCAAGTTGCTTAAATTTTAAACTGTTCATATAGTTATTATCTACCTTGGGCCATGATATTTCTGACTTGAGAAAAAAAATCTGACATTTCCTGACAGGGTCCAATCCATCAGTATTTTTCTCAGCTTGTTTACAAACAAATATTTCAGCTTTTGTTCGGCAAGTAAAAATAAACTGTAGCACAAAATATGTATGTGATTGGCAACTTTCTTAAGATCTACTATGGTAATTAATTTGTTTCGCTACGTTAACATTCAAAATTATAATAAAAAGAATTAGACCACATAAAATGCCGCTGTTATTATGTTCATTACTGGACGCCTTTAAAATTTACCGGGTTTAAACTTCTATTGGAAGCCTGTACTGATGTAGCTCATGGAAGCGTGCGAGTACAGGTAATAAAAGCAACAATATTGCAAAAGTTAACGAAAGATGAAAAAGCAAATATCGCCAGCTTAGCGTGCTCATAAAAATAGTACAACGGAAGCAAAACTACATTCAAAAGTTTTAGCTCGTGTAATACAAGGAAGGCTTCAATCATTGTTGGAATGTGCGGAACAAAATTGACAGATCATTCTTTTTCGGTAATTTTTTTCCTAATTAAATTAGAAATACAGTATGGTACTGCGTGAAGCCGTATCTTCTTGATAGTCAGAATTTCTGTGGTGACTTGTATGCAAGCTATCAAAACAAATATCAACACTGTGTCTAAATTGTGCAACAAATTTAATCCTACAGTAGTTATCAAATTGCTATATATTACTTTATTAAATAAGACCAACTTCATTTCCTTACTGAAAATAGTCCCAGGCTTAACTGATACTTCATAGTCAGATTATCTCAGAAATAATAAAAGTACTATTTGAATAAATTTTTTTTTTTGTGAAATTACATAAAAGTAGCTTTTTATTGGGCAAAAGTGGTACAGTAGGAATAATTATATCCACAAAAATCATCAAAATACTTCCTTATCTTTATCAATGAGAAAAAAGTTGGCACGATGCCTTAATCAAATAGACGACTTTTTTTTTTTTTTTTTTTTTTTACCGAAGAAGGGTTTCTGTTTTGGTCGCTTGTTCCTCTGAGGCGAGCTTTTCTTGATTAGAAGAACTACGATCACCTAAGGCTCAGGTGGATCTCTTAATGAAACCTTGTAGTCGTTGCAGTTTCTTTAGACCTTTTTTTCCTCCTCTCTTTCCGTACTGACGCCTTTCAACCTTTTCTTTTCTTTCTTCCAACATATTTCAAGGCAATACATCCAATTTGTTTCAGAAGTAATCCATTGTATTTACCTCCTATCAAGACCCTCGTATTTTTCAATATCATATCAGATATATTTAGTGATAAAAGTCGAGAAATTCCTGTTATATTACAAAATATTTTATAAAAATTATATATTCTTTACAACTGACGAGACTAAAATGTAGAACGAACTTTAGTATGAAAGGAAAATATCCTTACAGAACTGAGTTCTTGCGGAAAGCAGGTGACGGGTTTGTCGTCGGGCCTGTCGTCGGGACCCTCAAGCCATCCTCGTTTCAAAACAAAAATCTACATGGCTCACCCAGACTCTCAGGAAACAGATCCAGCGATCTTGATTTAAGCGATCTTTTATGTCATAACTGTAATTACTAATGTATGTAGGCATTACAAGCTGTCTAACCATATGTATTTGGAATCTCTTCCTAATTTGTATATAGAATTGTTAACCATTCTTCAGGAGTGAAAAAATACATCTGATTGTATACAGATGTCCCTCTGTTTTCCTCTAATGTTCAGAGGTTTGGTGTCAGTAAATTAGAATACCTTAAACTTGTCTCTAACTCGCGCCTCATTATAAGCCGAAGCCCCGGACATAGTGAGGTCTGGATGGCGGGAGGTAGGCTTCGGAATACTAAACATTTGTGCTCTACATTTAATCTGGTTTGTATAAATAAGATAAGAGGGAACCTTCGACTCTCTATATAGAAAGGGAGCGTTAACAACTGATTGACTATGTTTATGTTATTGTTGTAGTTCAGCTGCTGTATTTTACTTTCTATCTATCTATACATACATACATGCATACATATAAACACACATTGAATAGCTAATTATGCATCTTAATGAAACTTTTCTTCCAGTCTCTCCAGGTAATCAAACCACTGCACTGGTGCAAATTTTCGTGCAAGGAAACATTTGGCTGCGTCATATGAAAAACTAGACATCATCAG
>NC_089742.1:708079-728079 GCF_040412425.1 Macrobrachium rosenbergii | reverse complement strand
TATATATATATATATATATAATATATATATATATATATATATATATATATATATATATATATATATATATAATATATATATATATGAGTTATTATATATATATATATATATATATATATATATATATATAATATATATATATATATATATATATATATATATATATATATATATATATATAGTATATATATATATATATATATATATATATATATATATATATATATATATATATATATATTATATATATATATATATATATATATATATATATATATATATTATATATATATATATATTATATATATATATATATATATATATATATATATATATATATATATATATATATATATATATATATATATATATATATATATATATTATATATATATATATATATATAGCAAAGAGTTATATATATATATATACATACATATATATACATACATATACATTATATACATATATATATATATATATACATATATATGTTATTATTATATATATATTATATATGCTACATACATACATGATACATATTACATATTACATACATACATATACATATTATATACATACATATTACATATTATACATATTATTGGTTATTGTTACATATTAGCTGGTTAAAGTGACCTTCATTCAAACTGGATGGCTTAATGGAGCTTATTCAAAGCTTTCTGGATTGTCAAGTATAATGAGCAGTCCAAAGAGGTCCCAGGTTTACATCTGTCTCTGGGTACTTATCCTGTTAAATGTTCAGCTTGTGTGACTCTCCACCTCTTTCTGACCTTCTGTCATTTGCAAAGCCTGTGTTTTTCTTCAGTTTCTCAGTTACTGTGGAGCGCTTGACATGCCAGCCCAGCTGCGCTCGGTACCGCCATCGTAGCAGCTGGCGCAGTTATGAAGGCGTTCTTCACACCAGCCCACAGTTTGTTGCGCTCAAAACAGAAACTCATATTTTCCCAGCAGATCATTTTCTTCAACAAAACAGGTCGTCGATCTCGATTATATCGCTCATGTTCCGCAGATGCTTGTCGATTTCAAATAGCTTCAGTGTTTTCTTCAGTTCAGACACGCCGCTTCATAGTAACCTCTCTGCTTTCCCTTCACGATCTTGTTTCTCAACTTATTTTCAATGGCGTTTGTAAAGCCGTCGTCGACCTGAAGTTCATTTAGCTTCCTGCCGATGGGCGCACAGAGCTGCTGTCCGGAACTGTACTATTTTCTTTCCAATAAATGCTTTTTCAATTTTTTCTCCTCAAAATGTTTTTTCCTCGTTTTGATAGTAAAAGCTCATTTCTCACCTGGCTGCTTAGGTAATTTAAAACTTCTACCAGGTTCAACTCCATCAACAGGAAGCCAAATACCAAATTGATAGGCAGTTGTTAAAAATGTTGACCAAAGCTTATAACAGCGAGTTTTCCTCAATCTCAGCACGACTCATGGACAATATTCACGAATATCCTCTGAGTAGCCTGCGCAAGCTGTTTCAGGTTCTCGACTCTCTTAGATTGTGAGCACCAGTGGGCAGCTTTCCACCTGAGAGAGCCTGGCTCGATCCCAGACGTGAGTCAGAGTTCTATTTCAAACCCACACGTGACAGTGTTGATGACTTACATAATATATATATATATATATATATACTATATATATACATATATATATATATATAGTTATATATATGTGTGTGTGTGTGTAGTATATACAGTTATATGTATATATATACACATATATGTGAGCGTGTATGTACATATATGTGTGTGTGTTTGTGTGTTTATGTTTTCTTGTAATAATGTACTGCACTTGTTCATATCTAAAACAACATAGATAAGTTTGAATACAAACAATGCTTGCAGGTTATTAAAATTTTGTAGAAATCTCAATTTGAACCATGAATGTTGTTAAATGCCTTCCTCAAAATCACATTTGTCCACAAAATGGTTATAATTCTGAATAAAAGAAACTTGAAACAGACAGAAGAGAGAACAGAGTGCCTTGTCTCGAAAATATTTTAAAGAAATGACAGATGGCAAAGTAATCGTTACAAGAAGAAAGATGCAACATGGGACAAATAGAAAATTCTCATTCTGAAGGCAGAAATAATAGAAATTGTCTTTTAACAAAACTATTTGTAATGATCATTGTTGCCTGATTGTCAAAAAGTTTTCTCGAAGATTAAAATGATTATTTTTAAATGCACGTCGATCAGATTGAAAGAATGTTAAATAAAAAATAGCATATATATATATCAGGGAGGAACTTCTTTCAAGAAGATGAGCAGGATTCGGCTCTAGTAATAAAGAGCAAAGATATTACTTAGAACATGCTCTATCTCGATAAGTAAATAAATTCAGCTCGACAAGAAAGAACAGACATTATTGCTGAAAGTTCGCTTGATAACAAAGGAAAATGTATTTAAACAGGTTCGAAAGAAGGAATATGTTAATGAGGAATATTTTCCGTTCGATAAGAAGCGGGACCATTGTTGGCCGAGGATGCTTTCCTGCTTCATTAGAAATGCTAGATGGAAGGAAATTCCGTCGATAAGAAGAAATGACGTGTTATTAATGACTTTCTTGTCGATGTTATTATCAAAAGCTGTAATTTTCTTCGACAAGAAAACGTTATTAAAACTAAAAAGATGACAGCGATCTTCCTATTCAATAAAAGATCGACATCATATTAAAGAGCTTAAAAAAGTTGTTATGTTGTAGCGACACTCTTCACAAAAGATGTTATTAGCGATTATTTCTTGATTATCAAAACGCTGATTAAAGGAATATTTCCTCAATAGCCAAAAGAAGGGACATTCTTTTGTACAAGAAAAGCCTCTTGATAAAAAGTTGTTGTTAAAGTGACATTCTTTCTTTTCATAAGAGAAAAGTTAGTTAAAGGACATCATCATTTTATAAGAAAAAATGTTATTAAGGGATATTCTTCGATAAGAAAATACGTTAGTAAAGGTATTTTCATCTTCATTAATAAGAAAGCTGTCATTAAAGAACATTCCTCTTCGATGTTATAGTACAGATATTTTATTAATGGACATTTTTTCGATAAGAAGAAAATCACACGAAAGAACATTTATCTTTCAACAAGAAGAAGATGTTATAAGAGATTATTTCTCCTTCTTTGATAAAAAGAGGATGTTATTAAAGGACATTAGTCTTCGATAAGAGTTACATATTAAAATATATTTCTTCTTTCAAAAGATATTAACATTCTCTCGACGTTGTTATAAAACACGTTGTTGTGAAATTTTCTGATACAAAGACATACAGCGACTTTCCTTCGATGAAAGACATAGAAAATATTCGAAAAAGATAGATATTTGTAAATGATAAGGAGAAAAATTTTTTGTTAGAATACTTCTTCTGATAAGAAAAAGATGTTATTAAAGGCCAGTTTTTCCTTCCGATAATAAGAAAAAGATGTGTTGGAAGGATTACTTGGTTTTTCATAGAAAAAAGGTGTTAAAAAGATCTGATAATTAAACAAGATGTTGAGTTACTAAATGACATTCCGCACAATAAAGAAAGACATACAAAGGGCATTCTCTCAAAGTTAAAGAAAAAGAAGATACTCATTTTTCGAAAAGAAAAGACATTATTAAAGATATTCCTTCTGATAAGAAAAATTGTTGTTGTGCAGCTTCCTTTCAGATAAGAAAGTAATGGCTAAAAGAACATTTCGTAAAGAGGCCATTTCTTTATAAAAAATAAATATTAAAGATTACTTTTCTTCGATTTATAATAAGTTGTTATTAAAGAATATCTCACTCATAGGAAAAAGTTTGTAAAGTGATTATTCTTCGATAAAACAAAACATTATTGTTATCACTTTAATAGCAAAAATTCTTGTTAGCGAGTTCTTTTTCTTTGAGAAAGATATTATTACTAAGGGGGTTCTCTATAATAATAGTTATTAAAGGACTTTCTCTTACCAACAAGAATAAGATGTTAATATGATTATTTTCTTTCGATAAGAAAGATGTTATCAAAGACAGTTCTCTTGATAAGCGAAAAAAGATTAGTAAAGTGATCTTCCTTCTTGACAAAGAAAAGAAGTTATTAAAGACATTGATAAGGAAAGCAAAGAGGTTATTGATTGTTTTCCTTCGATAATAAATTTTAAAGACAGTCCTCTTTGAGAATAAGAAAATAGTTGGTAAAAGATTTTGACAAGAAGAAAAAGAAAAGCAGCGGGCAGCATTGTCTTCGATAAGAAAACAGAATACATCAAAGGACATTCACTTAGATAAGAAAAACAGATACTTAGTTGATAGACATTCCTTTGGATAGAAACAATGCTTAAAGGAATGCTTGATACAGGTTATTTTTATTGTGTTATTCCTTCTTTGATAAGAAGAGAAAGAAGTTATGAAAGACATTGCTATTAGTATAATAGTAGGAGGAATAAAATATTAAAGGACATTTTCTTCATGATAAGTACAGAAAATTGTTATTAAAGGACATTTCCCTTCTGATAAAAACGATGTTACAAAGATATTCGCTGATAAGAAAATACGTGTTATTAAGGATCATTTTCGATAAAGTCGAAAATGTTCTAATAAAGGATACTATCTTCGATAAGAATATAGTCATTTTCAAGAAGAAAATGACAGCGACATCGTCAATAAGAAAAAGCTATTATTAAAGGATATTTCGCACGATTTATAGAATGCCATTGGTCACCCTTTGATAAGAAAGACGTTATGGACATTTCTCTTGATAAGGGGAGATGTTTTAAAAACATTCTAGCGCCTTCGAGCAGGCAAAGACATTGAAAGTGACTATTCTTCAATAAAAAAGTTATTAAAGAATATTCTTCTTCACAAAGATGTTATTAAGAAGAATATTCTCTCGATGAGAAAACAAAGAGAGTTGGCTGAAAGTACATTTTCAGTAAAAGAAGAATCACTAAAGACATTCCTAGTGAATGAGAAAAACAAAAGTTACATTAGCGATTCACCAGTAAATGACATTTCTTCCATACGAAAAAGATTATTAATACACCGTGGTTTCAGGCAGAACATGATAGTTGGTTGATGGATTTCTTCGATATGGAAAAGATGCTGTTAAGACATTCTTGATGATACAGTATATTATCGTAACAATAGTTTCTGCTGTTAAAGAAGATATCGATATTCCTTTCACAAGAAAATAGCAGTTGTGTTAACGGAGTATTTCTTCTTCGAGGCGTAAACAATGTTAGTTAAAGACATTTCTTTCGATAAGAAGAAAAGATCTTGTTTATGACAGTTTATTCAGCACGCGAAGTTGCCAGTTAAAGGACATTTTCTTTATAAGAAGAAATGCTAGCAGTTAAATACTCTTCTGAAGAAGAAAAGATGTGTTATTAAGAGACATTCTTCCTCTGATAATAAAAAAGATATTAGAAGATATTCGTTCCTTAAATAAGAAGAAAATGTTATTAAAAGATGTTTATCTTTAATCAGAAGAAAGATGCTAATATCAGACATTATCTTTCCATAAGAAAAACATGATGCTGGTTGTTATTATTCCTTCTTAGATAAAGTTAGTAGCGAGAAGTTAAAAAGGAATATTCATCGATAAGAAGAAAAGATGTTAAAGACGATTCTGTTGTAGTGTGATTCTTTTCGGTAAAAACACACATTTCTTCAGTAAGAAGAGCAAATATTAAAATATCCTCTTCATCAGAAGAAAAAATATATTATTAAACGACACTTCTCTCGATAAGCAGAAAAAAGATGCTATTAAATAATAGTCATAGAGACGACCATAGCTTCGAACAGGAACGATCCTTCTTGAAGAGAAGAAAAAGATTGTCGGTAACAAAAGAAAAGATTTGTTTGTTCATTTTCTGTTCGTCGCTAATGAGATTCAGGCAGTAAGAAGTAAAGATGTTATGAACACTGGATACGAAGAATGAGCAGTTACTGAGGAAGGTTCCAGTTCGATAAAGAAGAAAAGAAGTATTCTTTAATGAGGAGGATTCCTGCTGAGTAAGAGAGCAAGATATACGAAGAAGATCCTGTCATCAGCAGCAAGTGAGCAGTGTTGCCACGTCAGCAAGACAGCAAAACATCATTGAATTTGTCTTCATACAAGCTGAATGACGTTGCCATTCAATGACATAAAAGAACAGATGTTATTATAGTGTTTCACCACGATAGTTAGAAGGGAAAAATGGCAACATGGAAGACCGAAGAAGCGAAGATAAGATGTTGCCGCAGATGCTTGCAAAGCCCGATGTTACAAAAAGACGTATCGTTAAAGCATTCGTTCAAAGAAAATGGCAAAATACAGACCGATCTTTAAATATTCCAGCCCAATACAGTTTACAAAAATATCAGCGATTCACTGATAAAAATGTTACTGATCAACATCTGGTACAGTGAAAATAATGTGAGCGTCTCACGTTTCCAATTCATATTATTAAAAGATTTCAAAATTAGCCGTTAGCTACTTCTTCAAGAATAGTCATCATTTCGGGCCTTTATAATGAGCATCAATCACACCATAAACTACAGTGCTTATGCTCGTCATTAATGTTCGCGAATATTTTAAAAAATAACAGAAAGCGAAAAGTAAAAAGGAAAAATTTCAGTGTGTTCGTTGAGCGGCGTTGTCGTGAAGTTGAAGTCACTATCTGCATCTAGTTCAGTCAAATAATCGCTTCCTGTGCTTCCACGGTAACATAAACGTTGTAAGTCGCTAGAATTGTTAGCAAAGAAGTTGATTTGAATACAATGAGTATAATAGTATAAACAGACAGGTCATTTTAAAGTTTCAGCCATGCTCAGCTAGACAATCGGAATAAATTAAAGTCGATAAACCGAATTTCTTACAGCCTAAAACATGTTAAACACATTTTTCTTCAGCAATCGCTTCATTATAATAGCTTACGAAAATACGCTTGATTTACCGTATATTTCAACTTACTAACAGGTTAAAGCAGTCTTTCGTTACCCAGGTCAGCATAAAGATATATATTTCTGTTGAGCATTAACATATTTGGCAGTTCATTCGCCACTCAGAGAAAGAGTTTGCGAAACATTGCTTTCCATGCAAACTCCGTATAAACATAAAACAATATTCATGATTTGCAATAGTTTATTTCGTACTTAAGATTTGAAACAAAAATACTAAACAGTACCAATTAAACAAAACTGAGAATCGTTCGAAATACAACATAGAAAATAGCAAATATAGTTAGGTTGGCTTCAGCCATCACACCAAACAATGCACAGGTTTTACAGTCAGAGTTCGAAATTGAATTACTCATTACTAGCTCATTGCAGATTGCTCACGAGCAGGCCTGTCTGCCGTTTGAATAGCAACAAACACTATTGTCAGCCGTGGCCGAAGCTTCAGCGCACAGACGATATCTTTCCAAAATCGCGCTTCAAGGAGGCGAGTGCAAAGCAAAGTCGCCGCTCTTTTCTGGGACTTCGGTAAAGAGGCTGGGGGCGCAAATTCGCATTTTTCGACCTTCTTAAACGACGTTCATGCGGAGTTTCTTGGCAGGCCCGTTTCTTTCACCATTGTTGATGTTGTACTTGACGTTTGTTTCGCTTGTCCGTCTCTTCAGCCTGTAGAGGTCCACATGACATTCGTCATATGCAAAGTTTTCAGCCCAGCCTTCGAAATGTGCCAATGCTCTGCCTAAGAAGGGTGCCCGATCTAATTCCGGGTATCGGTATTCCTCAATCAAAGTCTGGATAGGTAGCAGCCAGTGCACCACTTCGTTTATGCGTAGTGTTGCCGGCAATATCTCAAATCACTCGACCACGACCGCCATTCAAAACGGCGGCAACAACGTAGTGTCTAACGTATTTAAAACAATATATGTTCCTCCTCTCACACCCAAAGATCATTCTCCCCATAAACAAAAGCCAACAGGAAAATCTAATGCAGATCACGCGCGGGATCTTCTGACATGCAATAAAGATTAAGTGATAATGAATATAGATCTAAATAATGTATTTGTTACATCATTTCTTCGCATCTTCACTATCGTTAACACACACTTTTTACATTTGAGCCAAAACAATTTAAATATATTTATGTTAATGTAAATCTAAAAGTTGTCTGTTATCAATTCGAAGATCTTCTGCAGACGTCGCTCAGTCGACTTCAGCCAGCTTCATGATTGGCGTAAATCATTTCAATGGTTTCTTACTAAATCTCCAGCAAACACAGCTCAAATATACAGCACAGAGAGCAGCAGTACGAATCAATATAATAGCAAGAAAATATACTCGCAGTGCGGAATTTCAATACACTTTGCGTATGGTATTCAGAAGACGCCACCTGAACATACTCCGTGTATCAAAATCAGCGCATGTTTGGGGCAACACTGCCTTGAGCAGAGCGAAATACACCGAAGCCGTTAGATCTGTTATAACTATTTTTCATTATCTCTATCATTGTTTCTCACGTACTTCGATAATGTTAATATCATACAAGATATTAAATATAGCATTTATCGAAATTGTCCCACTGACACCCGATCGCAATAAACGTTTGTATGCATAGCAAGCTGAAAGAAAATTTCAAATGTTTCTCGCTCGATATTTTTGAAGTGACACACAGCATACATAGTTTGCGCACTATGATTTTTAGATGTCATGTCTGATACTTTCACACATATTTTTGAACACACTGTGCTCAATAGAGACAACAAAAGAAAATCGGGAACACGGCACTGCGTGAACACCAACTGCAATAAACAATGAAAATGTTGCCGAAGAGCAATCCATTTGATAAATATTAATTACATCGGGGAAGGCATTCTAGTGTTGCAAGAGCGAAAAAGACGCAGTCGAGGGAAAAAGATGCCACGAAGAACATTGCTTTCGTTTAGTTAGAAAGATGCATTGAAAATCGATTCGGAAGAGTAAAAGAAGATGGGGATGTTGCAGCATTGTGCTCGACAAGATGCTACTGCGCCAACAAGAAGCGAAAAAATGTTGACGAAAATTACGAAACCAATTGTTTCGATAAGAAACAAGAGTAGTTTTTGAGGAGAATATCAGTCGATCAGAATAAGTGCTGAAAACGTCATGACCTTAGAAGAATAAGGAAAGCAAGAAGATTCTGTTCGATACACCAAAATTCTGATCAGCTTAGGAATAAAGAAAGAAATACGAAATAAACATTCCCGATCCATGAAAGATGTTGCGCCTGGAGAACAGTTCAAACAAAACATGAATGCGTCGAGTTCTTTCGGCGCAAACGAGTTTATGCGTCAGCAATGCCGTATAAACTCAGTTGACAACTCACGAGTTCACCTGGCGGTGTGCTGCTCGCGTCTACACCCATAAGCGGTGCCCGCCACCAACAGTTTTCACAGAAATCAAAGTGGTATTATTATACAGTAGAAAACTTCTCAGTGACAAAAGAGTGCATACATTTTCGAGCTGGATCATCGAAAACAACGTGTGAGTACCCGTAGTAATAAGCTGATAATGAGAAAAATATAATGTCGACGATCTGTTCAATAAAAAGTTTCCATTTACCTCAGACAACAAGAAAGACACCATGCATCTGTCAGCAAAAATAATAATAATGAAACATTGAGCAAGTTATTCAGCTCAATAAAAGTTATCATCGAAAGATCCTTCAGTAAGAAATTACCGAGGCAAAAGTGTCTTTCAACAGAAGGCAAAAGCTGAAAATTGATCCAAAAATAGACAGAAAACGCTGATACGGCAGCTTACCTGTGGGCAGGGTTACATCAGAACGATAGATCGACGCAGAGCACTGGGAATGGAGGTGAGTGTGTGCCTTCTTTAGTAAAGCAGTAGCTTTGTTGATTTTTAACAGATTTCATGAATAAAATGTTGTTAATTTACAAGTGTTTTCTTTTTAGATGCAAATTTTTACTGCTATGTGTTTATATGAATTTTGCTTGGTTATTTCCAGTTGTTATTCACAGTCATGATGGGAGCAAAGTTATGTGAGTAGTTCTTATATACGACATTATCAGATTTAAATTTCACATTTCGTTCATTGATATCATTACTAACACAGTAAATAGTTCACACGACATCCTTTTCATTTCGCCTGTCTTCAAATGTTGTAACTTTGTTCATTGTTCATCAGTCCTCCAAGAGCATGCAGCTTTGTGCGAAAGATTCCAGCTGCACACTTTGTTTCAGTTCAGCCATGTAGCATTTCAACAAAATGAGTTACCAGTTGCAAGCTGATTTACCTTTGAAGAAAATAGTATTTTCGTAACAAATTCACACATTTCAACAGAGTTACTTTATTCGTAACCAGATATCAACCGGAAGCCTATATGACAATCAGCCGAATACTTCGGAAAGCTTTCTTAGGCTGCGGCCTTGTTAGCTGGAATCCTTCCACTTTCGTTGGCACCTTCGATATTGAGCGTGTTGCCCAGTAGCCCGAATCCTTCCACCGTTACCCGTCAAAATTAAATGTCTTCTGAAACAAATAGTCATTGATTTATGCGAAATATGCTTGCCTCAGTTTTCTACTTAATCTTTTCTCAAAGTAGTTGCAGTACTTTTCGTTTTCTGCTGATAATGATATGGAATGGGAGTAGGATTGTCATCAGTGCTTCTGTAGATTTAAAGCTGCTGACTCTTTTCTGAAAGAGTCAGATCAAAGCTCAAGAAACATTTGCTCCGGATAAGGACATTCCTAGAGTGAGTACCATGTTTTTCACTGTTTATGACTTGTCGTTTGTTCAATACACATGCATTCACAAACACACACACACACACACACACACACACACATATATATATACATATATATATATATATATATATATATATATATATATATATATATATATATATATACATATATACATGTGTGTGTGTGTGTGTGTGTTGTGTGTGTGTGTGTGTGTGTGTGTGTGTGTGTGTGTGTATATCATAAGCTTTAGTGGATTTTCCAATCCTCTAGTACTATTGATGTCTTCAGTGTTGCAGCCTGGTTAATACCTCTTCTGAACCAGATGCATCTGTGAAATTTCTGCATATCGTCAGATCACAGTAAAATTCTTCATTTTGTGAGCCTGTTTTTATTTCACCTTGGCTGAGAATACTGCGTATTGAAAGCTGAGCTCTTCACATCTATTGCAGCCTGAAGAAGGCCATGTTGTCTGAGCAGTTTGAATGAATAAACAGCAACATGGTAGTTTGAGGTTGTCTCTTCAAGATTTCAGTCTGAAGTTAAAGATACTGGAGTAATGGAGTGTTGCCAGTAGTTATGCTTGAATGTATAGCTGGCACTTTGACGACAAGCGAAAGAAAGGTTCGCCAAAAACTTTATGTTCAAAATCTTCCACGTTAATCAGTCAAAGCGTAAGTTTGTCTCATAACAGTGTTTTGTGATTCCCAGTGCCAGTTATTCAATGAACATGTACCGGATGTGGGCCGAAGTACCGTCAGTGTAATTAAACGATCCAGTTTTATTAAAACAGGCGTACAGAGTGGCTCTGATGACAAAACGAACAGTGACTGGCCGAGAGAAGATCGCGCGAACTGTAGTCGTTCACAATAAAGATTTTTCGCCAACGAAAGAATCCGATTTCAGAACACTGAACCCAGAGAAACGTCGAAAGTCTGGCGTTCGACTACATCAGATTAAGCTTGCGCAGGCGATCGCATGACAATGGAGAAATTGAATGAGAAAGACTGTTAACACTCCGACAAGACATTATTTCAGCGATGTGTCACTTTCTCTGCCATCAACATACCGGCAACGAATCAGTTGTCTTAAGCTCAGAAGTCACAAAACGAGGAAATTGGTACCAGCCGTTAAACCCCATAAAATGAACGTCCTTCTGTCATCAATAATTGAAACATCCTTCAACCATGCTTTTTTTCAGCCAACTCGGAAACCTCATTTTCCAAAGTCTTCTGTATTCATGAACACAAAAGCCTTCAAAAACTTAGAAATACACTGATTTGCAAAGCCGATACATCACCTTTCCCCGAAAGTAAATCATCTTTACCGTAGCCCGTACATTCAACTTAGTTTCGAGATGAAAATTTTTTTAAAAGTAGGTGTTAATCATTGTCGATAGGAATGAATATTAAACATAACAAAATCGCGCAAACATGGCTCGCTTTGCCCTGAGCAATTGCATACTGAGTTCAACACAAAACACAAATTACATAAATATGCATGCATGCAATATACCGAAATACGGATGGATTTAAGAAATATTATTATCCACACGACAGCAGCTAAGTGTTCTAGTACTGATTTTACATCGAGCTCAATTGGGGAGTTGAGCGATTTGGTGTTTACAAACGGATCAATAAAAATGTTTTAACATGCTCCGCAGTTTTTCATTCACCTAACAATACTTGTTCTTTGTTATATACATATGCATCGATTTTGGTTATTAATACAAGGTTAACACAGCAATGGCGAGTGATGCAACATAGCCAGCATAGCCTACCTAGTACTTGAAATTTTCACTTCAGATGATTGAGTAAAAGAATGAGTCAAGAAATTATATTTTGAATTCAGATAAAAGCTTATTAAATTAATAAAATAATATTAAAGTCAATATCAAAGAAAGAATGTCGTGCTGTCAAAACAAAAGAAAAATTATAACGTCGTAGCGTTACTGTTATTTTTCCGTTAGGTCACGACGGCGAGCTGCGTGTCAGTGCTCGGAAGTTAGCATGGTATAAACAACCATGGCAGTAGCGGTCAACAGAACGAGGACATATGATGTTTTATTAAAATTGAGCCACACAGTGATCATCATCGATGATCATTAGAGCTCAATCTACCGCGCCGTTATAAACATTAGCGCTCTCCTACCAACTACTGCAATAGTTGGCATACATCAAGATATTATTTCATCAGCTCTCAAAAGCCAACAGTCACCATATCAGAGAAACACAAAAGAATAGAGGTTAGGTATGCGTTGCTAACATACCAGTGTCGATCATTTCGTAAGAGTCATTTTATTGCGGGAGCACATTTCCACCGATGGTATGGTATTCACTGGCATTTACCATTAATTTCTAATTAATGTTGAATTTCATTCTTGGTTTGAGTGAACTTCGGATAATAAAAAAAAATAGCTAAATAGGTTATACAGTTAATCTTCATAAGAAGCATCAAATGTAGGCTCAAGTAACATTGAAAGAAATCAGAGCACATATTAATGGCGTTATATATATACATATACATATTGTTACATATGTTACATAGGCTGTCATGAACATCTCCCTCCCATAGCCGCTATTTAGTTATCTCTCTAGGGGAAATTACCTCAGTTATAGCCGGCGCAGATCCTCACGCTCAGGCAGACGTATCAGGAAGGCCTGTAGCAGGCTCAGTTGCCAGAACACACCTGTGCCCAGGGTTCATCTGACTTCGACTCCGTTTACCGGCTAAAAGAACGCCAGGTTGGAACCGCAAAGAGCCAGCAGATTCTTCTCTTTGATCGCGATGTTCGCCCGCTCATCCACGATTGGCCCGAGACGCGGTATTTCGGAGCTCAACATCTTCATCCGAAATATAGTCGAGAGAATTTCCGGCGCCGTCACCTCGTCTTCTCCACTGGGCCCTTCATTTCTCCGTTTCACCGTTTACCCAAGCTTCTTCAGACGGCGAGTTGTCGTAAGCCCTTTGTGCCAGGATCAATGAATACGAAGAAGATCAGATTATGTAATTTTCTTATAATTTTTCTGGTTACGTAATGTTTAGTATTTGCTAACAGTATTGGGCAATATTTGCGTGGCAGATTTCTCATTTCTCTTAAGTTTGAAAGCAGGCTAACGCATATCCTTTCTACAGGGGAGATATCGTTCGTTCCATTGCATTTCGTGTTCATCAGCTTTGATCGCCACCAAATCTCCGAAATCATTCTCTGAAAACATTTAAAGATTCCGTTGTTGGTCTATCAGACATGGGATCATCGGTGTTCCCCTTCAGAGTACTCCGTTAATGTAATTTCATCAACCGGAAAGTTAATATAATCGGGATGATTGCATTGCCCATATTGAAGCTAACATCGTTCCTCAATATATACTACGAGGCCGCCATTGCCGCTAATTTGCTCCCAGCTCAGAGACGTTCGTGTCTGCAATGTTCCTTTTAATTGTAAAGAATTTCTATTCAATGGTGATCTTCCTCCTTACTAAATCCAGGAAACGGTAAGTTTCAATACCCTTTCTGCTGTTCATATCTGGGCACTGGAAGTCCTTGCAGTCAAAACTGACGTAAGCACTACTCTTCCTCAACAAAGACCCCAGTTCCCACAATTTCCATATATATATATACATATACATATATACATATGCTACATATGCATATACAGCAAAGTATATAGCAAAATATAGTTCATATTAGACGTGAAATTTGTTAGTCTAGTTCAGAATATTTTGTTGTTTCACTAGTTTAAAATCATTCGTACTTGACTATATTGTCGTGCGTTAGTTCTTCATACGATAGTTAATAAGTTAATAGTTCGAATAATCCAGATAAAAATGATGTTCACAAAGTTCATTATCAGGGGATAACAAAGATGATGGTGACACATTGTGTGAGTTTAAACATAAGAACTGCTTATTGACCTTCCGAAATATTATAAAAATTATCCGTAAGTAGCAGAACAAAGTCAACAATATCAGAAAGCTCAGAAGCTGACTCACGTTGTTCAGTTACTTTCATGCGTTACACCGAGTTGAAAACAGATGTCAGTTATAAGTTGTTAAACCGAAAAGTTTTTGCAGCGCTGCAAAAACATTTTTGCGATTGTACATTCATACCCTTAACAATACAGGGCTCGCATAGCTTTATGTTTATTCGTTGCGCCCACTCTCAGTTAATTGTGAAACTTAAAAGAAAGGCAAGATGCAGTACCTGTTATTTACTGCAACATTATCTTCTTCTTCATTATTATTATTATTATTATAATTGGTTATTATTATTATTATTATTATTATTATTGTTATTGGTTATTATTATTGGCCGGTAATTTCTTCCGCACACATTAGCCATCGCCGCTATGAGACGCGACGACAATGTAATTAGCGTGGTGTTATCGTCACTCGCCAGCTAGTTTGCTCTTATTTTCTGCAGTTAGTTAGTCATTCATCTGTTGCTCGTTTTCATCTCTTAATTTTCCTTCCTTTTCATTCGTGACTTCATATCAGTGTTAACATCAATCTTCAACATTTTTCGTTATCGTCAAGAAATGCCTTCAAGCCGTTGCTTCGCTGCGACGTGAAATGCCGTGAAGGTCGAACATTCGAAGACTTTACTTTCGGGGACAGCAATACAGTGTCGGTTGCCTGCGAAAATACGCGCCTTCCTACGAATGCTTGCTGTTTTCTTCGTCATCTTCATGTTTCATTGGCCGTAACTGCCTGTTTTTTCTTCTCTCTTCGCCTTTCTTACTGAAATCACGCATTTCAGAACAAATGCTGTTTCCGAGAAATAATTCAGCTCTGTTTTTAATTCGTTTTAAATTCGTCTCATTACACACTCTTTACTTGAGTTTTTCAACAACAAAGATTTTGAAATAAAATGGTACTATTTGCCTGATTTTTGTTTATTGTCACATTTATTTGTTTTAATATTTAAAGTCAAACACTACCGGCGGCCAAAATCGTTGTTCACGCTACGCAGAAAAATAACTTTATTTAGTTTTCTCTTCCATTATATAGCTGGTACCGTCATTCCTGGCAGGGGGCGGTGCCGTTTGGTCGCTTGTAATTCGTGCTGAAAGTAAAAATGGCTTTCTTGCCTGTCTGCTCTCTCGAGTCTTTCAGCTGACATGCGAAGTTGAAAGGCAACATTCTGCCATGATTACGACGTTGTTTATAACTCCTAAAGAAAAGGCAGCCCAACTTATTCAATCAAGGTGTCACTAATACGGAAAAATAATTGTCCAGAGTAATTTTACAGGAAATATGAAAACGCGATTTGACTAAACAAACTGAGTGAAATAGACTGCGTGAGAGTTTAGCCTGAAAAATCTGAAATTCAGCGATTGAGCAAGAACAATTTTAGAAAGCACTATTTTATGTTTCTAAAAGTCAGCGGTTTATAAATATTTGCATTATGATTCTTCTAGTCACGCCCTAGTACTGCTTCGTGTTTTGTTCGTAACAAATTGTTGTTTATAGCTTGCGTCAGCAATAAAATTATAATTTGTGTTTTTTACTGGTTAACAAAACGGTGCTTATGATACATTAGGGGACAACGGTGCCGTGTTTTCGTCAATAACAAAGAGTTTCTCTGCTTGATGACGACAATTAGCAGAAGAGTGTTGTTCTGTAGTTTGTGCTGGTTTGATTTGTATCAATAACGAATAATTATTTGCCATATTTTATGCCAACAACGAACAGCGTTGTATTGCTTTTTTTATGTCAATAACAGATTGTTGTTTGTGTTTCTAAAGATAGCAAGCTGCTTGTGTTTACATCACAACAAATGCCGTTCTAGCATACAGTTCGTTTGTTTTATGCCAATAATGAAGTGCTGCCGTGAATTTTGACAGTCATTGCGTTGTTGTTGATCGTTAGGCAGAAGGCGAATGCGACCAGTGCAATCTTCGTTCATTTCAGCCACTGTTACAGTAAGAAAAGAAGAAGAAAAAGCGGAATGTGCGAAAAAATGCTTCGTTCAGCATGGCATTGCCTCAAAATGAGACCACGTTCACATAAATATAACAAACAGCAATGGGAGCCATAAGATCTCAAGATTACAGAACATGCACCGTTCTCTGGATCAGGAGAATGAGTGAAACGAGTTTTCAGATTTGATTTAGGGCTCCTTCCACTTAGATGAGTGTCGAACAAAAGTTTTGTACTGAATAGTTACGCACACACACACACACACACACACACACAATACACACACACATATATATATATATATATATATATATATATAATTTATATATATATATATATATATATATATATATATATATATATATATATATATATATATATATATATATATATATATATATATATATATATATATATATATATATATATATATATATATATATAGCATGGGACAATACATTAGACACACACACACACACATTTTATATATACAGATATACATGTCTGTGCATGTATATATATATATATATATATATATATATATATATATATATATATATATATATATATATATATATATATATACACATATATATATATATATATATATATATATATATATATATATAGTTATATATATATATATATATATATATATATATATATATATATATATATATATATATATATATATATATATATATATATATATATATATGTGTTAAGGTTATATACATGTTATATATATATATGTTAAAAATACAGATGATCGCATTTTCAGTGTAGTAAGGAATCTCACAGTACACAGCAGAGTACAGTAAATGTCAATGTTTGTTGTTAGTTTGTGTCAAACAATGATATTTATAAAAGAGTGTTGTTAAAGTAAACAAAAGAACAAGAATGTGATGGTCAATTGTCAAAGGGCATTTAAACAGAAAGTTAATCCAGATCGAGTTGTAAAACACAAACTGAACCCAAACTAGTGCTTAGGGCATACAAAATTCAAAACATGTATAACTCCAATATCAGAGTTTATTGAATGTTGTGGGTTGTTATGTTGTTAATCATTTTGGATCACGCGGAAACACAAATTAATACAAATAGGCGCTAATCATAAGTCTATTCAAATTGCAGTAACATGTATGTAATAATATTACCTGCTTATATTTGTCAACAACTTTTGCCTGCTGTTATCAAGTTTAAATAAACAAGCCAATTAAGAACACTTCATTGCTTGACTAATAAACAAGACATTCAATGATATTCTTTTTAATCGTAAATAGCAGCACGGGACTGTGTTAACTTGTGCTTTTACTCAGTCTTCTTCATATACGAATAATATCGATACTTGGTCAGCTCTTCACAGAATATTGTTCGTTGCAGTGGTTTCAGTTTGTCCACAATATATTTTTATCACATTTGCAAGGAATTTTCATAGATGAGAGCTGCAGCTAGAGAATCTTTTGTTACCAAATCTCCAACATTGTGTCACGAAAACAACATTTATACTGAAAGCTTTTGTAATTTGTGAGTTTGCAAAACCTTCATTATTGTGGCCTGAGTAGAGCTTTGAATTCGTTTGTTATTGCCAACAAAATGTTTTCCGATTTCCAATATTCACGTGCGTCCCGCGTTTGCGCCAAAGGTCATCATATCAGCTTTTGATCAGCACTGCGATTGTTGTAACATAAAGCTCCTCGATTCCAGAAAACACCATTCCCGACGGCGATCGAATAATAACGAACGTTATAATGTCAGCGATTTCATTATGAGGCCAGAAATTCTCGTCATGTTCATGACAGTTACATGCAACAAATCACAATTTCTTCTTTCACGGTAATCTTGAAGGACCGCTAACGAAGACTCCTGAGACAACCGCCAGACAAAATGTCACCCAGTCACCCAAAGGCCTCTTGCAAGAATTCTGTTCGTACTCCATAAACATAAGCAGTGATCAGCAGATGATTACCCATAGTTACAAATAGCTTTTAGCAAAATTTCATTGCTTTGATGCATAATCTGAAGAGCGATTTCAGAGGTCAGTTACAGTTAAGGCTGAACATGACTTTCACTCTTCTCTAAAATTTCCAGTGGGGGGATTCACAGTAGCACTTTTGTAAATAAAGAGAATAACATCAGTCCAACCACTCAAATTAAATCATGCAACATTATTTTTTACCATATTAGAAATGTTTATGTGTTAGTTCTTACAAGCCATTTGAGATAAAAGCTCGTTGAACTAATGTCAGCTCAATAGGCCATTGGTACGTTCCTGATTAAACTGTAGAGATGACCGAGTGTAAATCATTTAATTAAATGGGTCGAGCCCTGCACGGATTTGTTTGCTCAGCAAATCGAGAAAGTTACCGCTCGTGGGGATCTAACCTTGTTCGCATGTTTCACTATCATATCAATGCCAATATTTTATTTACGTAGTCATTTATTCATTATCACACTTGTACCATTTCGTTACTGCAATGCTCGTCTTTTTGGCAGCTTCAGGTTCGGAGGGGAAATGCAGGTTTGCCATACATTCGTTGGCGGTTAACATTTCTGTGGGGTAATGGCGCCAGACTAAACTGATTGACCATATTGTGAATTGCCCTTCAGGTTCGTCATGTACTTGTTGCGCAGCCATCACAAGCGTAGCGTCGTATCACCAGCGCGTTATTCTTTTAGCGCAGTCGCGCAGTGCCAGAGTCGCAGGAATAGCAGGTTGTAGCCAGGTTGTTGTTTCAGTAGGCGCCAAAGTCACGAATAGCAGGTCGTATCTATACTTCAGGTAGGTTAGGCCTGGCTCAGCCACTCAGAACCTCTCTTAGCAGTTAGTAAATTCCTGATGTGCAGAGTCACAACCACTCCATGGAACACAAATGGGATGTTATTCTTCACACCCTAGGTGTGCCAGGGGGGACCTGTCACACATCCTCCTCATTTAAACTGTCACAATTCTTTAACACCCGCCAGTTTCGCCTCGAGCTGGCCAAACTCCGCACTTGCTTGAAAGGAACAACAGCCGCAGTAGTCTTCGCAGCCTTCCCACTTCTCACCTCAACACGTAGATCCGGGCAGCAAAACACCCTTTCTCCATCGCATGGGGATGATGGGGATAAAGGGCAAAAAGGGCATTTAGAAGCTGTAGTCATATTTGACTCAAAGAAAGTACCGCAAGTGCGTTTTCCTCATGTTTTCCGATTCCGCTTGTAGTACGGTTGGTTCAAAGGTCGAAATATTTCGCTTTTGAAAAGCAGGGAGACGCCGCCTGACCCTCATTCGCGCGACGCCGTATTTTTCTTTCAGTTCGCCGGTTGACCGACATTCGGAATGGTTGTAGGCGCCAATACCGTCATAAAGCCTGTACGTTGCAAGTAGTCAAGACCAAAGTTTCTCCTTTTACTAAACTTGTGTTCCATTTTTTAAC
>NC_089742.1:695579-705579 GCF_040412425.1 Macrobrachium rosenbergii | reverse complement strand
CGAATTGCTTGTCATAGACCAGCTGGCGTCTTTATCGAAAGCGAACCACAGCAAGTTCGATGTATGGCACCAATTGCTCACGCCAAAGCTCAACGACGTATGGCGTCGACAAATCAGCTCGGTCAGCAATACGCACTACACAGCAGATTTCAACAGCACCAGACATGCACTTTCTATAAACAAATTGCTCACTTCGAAAGCAGCAACCATTGAAACACTGTTTTTTTTATTAGACTTCATTTGCGCACAAAGCCAAAATGCCGACATATTTACCATGCAGAAGAAACTAAACTAAGAAGCCACCGCATGAAATATAATTGCACACTTGCTAATGTTATACCTACAGTTATCACATGTTGAGGATAAAAAAATAGATCAATGAAGTGTTTGTTTAAGCTCAACACACAGTTATTCAGCTAGTTCTGCAGTTCAAATAATAAATAAGACAAAACCAGACAGCCATCAATCATCAAGAGTACACTGGGGGAAATCGTTGCAGCCTGAATAAAAGACAACAAATAAATAGACAGCGAATACCGAAACATGAATGCAAGTACAGCTGGTGACAGGTTTATGGTGTTTTTCTTTCACAACAGTATTATGACACCAATATTTGTAACCCCGTGCCTGAACATTGGGTGTCTACATTCACATGCAGCCAGTATCACACTCTTCTTCCAGATAGCCAGGCAGTCTCAGAAAAGGCGGTAATGAAGTTTACTAGGTGCTGTCACATTATCTATCTTCAGTTACCATGGTCAATGGTTTGCGCGCTGATCACGTGGCGTCGTTTTTACCTTTCTTCGAAGTTTCAGTTTGCCTTCACGATACTGTCCTCTGGTCATCTGAGCAGTATGTGCAGCATTCGCCGATCATATTTCGTCCGAAACTGCCATTGGCCATAAAAGCGTTCGTGTTACGAAACACTCTTTTCGGGTCACGCCCGACACTGTTACGGGTCGGTAAAATTTAGTCTACGGTCAGCGCGAGCAATGAAGGGCCCCGTTCACAAGACCAAATAGCCGCGGCTCTCTATGGAGCCAAAGATAATACGCAGTTCCGTTGATTGGCAAGACCGATAATCGTTGCCGGCCAACATTAAAACATTCACACTTCTTCAGGTCAGATTCGGCCGAAGGCCGGTAAGAGGCGATCATGAATGAAACCACGTTCAGCATTTGTGTCTTTTCGTTATCATGCTCATTGTCACTGAAAAGCATGCATTCACTATGAATGAATCAGATCGCCGATTTGTCCACCGTCGCATACGTATCATGCGAACACACACATCGACACATACCGAATTTTCACCCCCCGGGAGAGGTTCCCATATCAACACACCGGCGAAGACCGTCACATCCGCTCGGAGTTGCTCATGGCCTTCATGCAGAGGCCATACTTACAATGTCTTTTCAACCTCACCCCAAAAAGTGACGGTGCCCTTCCATCTTCTGCTACCGGGCGCCGGCATAGACTTCGATGTAACATGTGGACAACAGGAGAGACAGTCGTGTCCCTTCAATACTTACAAAAAATAAAGACACCATGAACAACATATTTTCGTTAGACTCAACCGGGCTACACTTCGGCACCTTAACTCAGCTCAGGGTTTGGACTGACCCTTCTCATCATCTTCTTCCCCAGCTCAATCAATAATAAATTAATCACACATCTTCTTCACATCAGCGACTCCCCGGAAGTTACACAGTGCTGATCAAGCATCTTCTTTCTTTCCTTCTCTCTCAACTCTCGAGTTGCCGAGTTAATCTCTGCTTTTCATTATCGGGATATCTGCTTAAAAATGTTAAATTTCTTTCCTTCTTTCAGCCAAGGAAGTTGTAACCCTATTATATCTCCTGGAGCATCAGCCATTTCTTTATTTGTCTCCTCCTTCCCTCTTACCACTACCTTTCACTGGCAGAAAACATCAGTGCCATTGCGCAACGACGCTAGTATTGCTTCACGGCATTGTACCAGTACAGCTGGTCAATAAATTACTATGAACAGAGTGCCAGCGGCTCCTTCAGAACACTATTTCTGCACTGCTCAAGATAATTGTGCTCACTTTCATGACCACTAACATACCATGGTCGACTGCACTTCAACAACGCCACTAGTGCATTCTTCGCTCGTTACCAATCATTGCCAACCACAGGGCAGCCACGAAAAGCCACCAGATTACGGGGCATTCTCTGTCAGTCACAAACTCCAGGGACGCGGTCGCGCTCATGATTCAAAGGAGGCCAGTTTCCGCACGCCGTCAAGTGACAAGAGCAGATAGTCGAACAAAGGCAGTAAGAAAAGACAGTAAAGAAGCCGAGCAGCAGCAAATGAAGCGAGCAGAGAGAGAAGAATAGAGAAGTCAGCAGAGAGTAGAGGAAGAAGAAAGAAGAGAGAGGAGACAGTGAAAGAGAAGAACACAAAGACAAAGGTCCACCAAAGATAAGTGAGCCAAGTTGGCAGCCAAGTGTAAACTTACTGCCTTGTAATAATTCTCATCAATCGCGTCATGGGTCGGGGATCGAGAATCCAGCCGGAACAATGGTTGAAGATCGACCTCCTTCACATCTACTGTAGCGGGCCGAGTGATGAGTTGTCACCAGCTACCCGACAGGAAGGTTGCTGTTCACCGAGCTGGTGGGATCAATGCGAGACGTTCATGCTTTCAGGCCATGCACACCAGAGAGGTGGAGACTGTCTCTGAGGTAAGGCTGAAAGCTACTTGGCTGGTCCTAAATAGCATCGTTCGTCACAACATTCAGGCTGTGGCTCACTGAATTTAGTAAAATCTGTTTCGGCTCAGGACCAGATGGAGGACGTCTTCTTCCAGCATGCCTGCCTTCGGGCCGCAGAGCAGTGACAAACAGCCAGCTACTCAAAAGGCCCGCGCTTGCCGATGCCCGGGAATTTCTCCTGGCTTCCGTACCGCCTCGTCGCTCACGGAGCATGCGCACCGATTTGCGGAAGAGGCAGCCGATCGCGCTTTAGGCCGAGCGCGCAAGATCAGAGTTACCGGGCATTCTTCCTTCCTCACCGCATCTTCTCTCAGCAGATCGTCACTGTCGCGGGAGAGGACTCAAGATTGGAGTTCAGGCTACTTTCCGGCATGGTGTCTTCCCAGGCATGTCATTCCGATATCAGTGCCAGTTTCGGCTGGCCATCGGAGCCTCCGACACGTCCGCCAGGCTTTCCGATGAATCACAACACCACAGCACACTGGTCACCATCGACAATCAGTGCCGCAGAGACAGCGGGACGTCTCCCGGGTGATCACCTCGGAGCGCCAGGGCCCGTCGCCTGGCACGTCAACGCAGCTCGGCAGCGAGCGGCCCGCTGACGCATTTTCACAAACACTTCACGTTCACTGCTTCTTGCCACGATCCATCGTCTTCTTCGATTGGGCCATAGTTTCGTGAGCCAATTGCAACGTCAGTCCTGTTCTCACCAGAGCAGCACATGATATTCCGCATCCAAATACCAGTTTGATAGTCTCCTTCCTCCTCTCTCTTCGTTTAGTCCTGCCAGGCTGCCGTAGGATTCGTGCAGGCCACCAGGAAGAGCGAACGTGTTCAGCACACAGCGTCACTGCTTTCACAGACTCAAGAGGCCTGCCCTCTCATCCGCAGGTCACCCATGCACCGAAGCTCCAGCTTTTCCGGGTTCTCTTCGCTTGTTCGACTGTTCATCGCCAGTGCCGAGCCACTGGTCAGTGCCAGTCTACAAAGCCGGACATGCCGTTCCATCCATGCCCGGCCTCTTGGCTAGTGCCAGTGCCGGACTCAGAATCGACACGATTTTTCACGGAGACCACTTCCACCTCACCATCGGCCATCGCCAGAGCTCACCGTTCTTCACTGCCAGTGATGACCCTCTGGTAGTGCCCGGACGTCTTCTTTTCGGTCAACCAGGAGAATTCGGCCAGGGACGGACGCCGGCTCGCTCATGACGAAACACGCAGCAGCCGAAGCAGAACAGCCCGTAAAGGCCGAGGCCGCACGATCTCAGCCGATGGCACTCCCGGCTCAGAAAGCGCATCATCACCCCCAGAGTCGGTCTGTGCCGCACCTGGTGCCCTCGAAGAAAGAAGAAGCGGCAGAAGAGACCATTGCGTCAGAATTACAAGTTTCCACCGTGCTCAGCTGGCACACTGTTCGTAGCGATCTGGCCCGCTCAGATTCCCGACGTCAGTGACCGCCACTTCACCTAGGGCATTTCAGGCCTCACACCTTTCAATTCACCCTTCAACACAGCTCCAGACTAAATCGATACTCATTTACCAGCACAGATACCTACTCCTTTCAGACACTAATGTTTACAGACATCATAGCACAAGCCAGTGTAACCAATTATATTGTGCCATTAGTCAGTGTTGTTCACTATCGCCAGTCATAGATAATGTTAGGTTAGTATTATGTGCATTTGCTCAGAGTAAATTGTTACTTCGACAGCAGAGCAATTTTCAGCATAGCCAGTCTGTCGGCACAGAAAAGAAGCCAGCATAGTCTCCTCATCGGACACCAGCCGACAGCTGGGACGAATGCCATCCTGGCTGCCTCAGTTTTCTCAAGTGAATGCCTTTAAAGGGAACCTGTCAAAGACTATCTTTCCTCCTAGTTTCACTTGAATTTCTGAATAAAGCTCAGCACATGGTGACTAGTAGGTATGGCACTTGCTCTAAGTTGTTAACATTCAGAGACAGAACTTTCAGCAAATGCAGAACACATAAATATCTCCTCTTCTTTCGCCACTGTGCAGGTAAACACAACGAAATAGATGTTAGGCAGCAAACCACTGTAAGTGGGGAGACTACCACTTGTTTCGATCTTTTAGCCAGTAAGGACCAGCTTTGAGGTGAGGCCCATTGTTCAGAGTGCCTGAGTCGTGTCACAGTACTATAGTATCAACATAGTACCAGTTATCTTCACTCAACATGACAAAGTCTGCAGGCGTAGAGAGAATATTCATTTCCAGTAATGGAGAAGAATAAAGTCACTAGTGCCTTCCTCATTTATTAGTTTAAATTTTTCTTCCTCCAAAAAGCCCAATCTTGGAATATGAGTGGATTGGGCTTTTTGGAGAGGAAGGGTTTAGGCTTGAAAATAAATGAGAGAAATGGAAGGAAGTTACTGAAGAGAAACAGCGGGTGACTGACGCCAAATTCACTCTCCGTTTACCTATTTCAGGTGAATATTTGAGCTCCCAAATACCACGCCTCAGGCTTTTGATCATGAAGTTTGAGGTAGGAGATGTGGCCGGACCGGTTGCTGGACATAGCATGTTTGATTACCTTCTGGAGCGGTGGCGTTGGGCATCTGGACAATGGGCCTCACCTGAAAGCTAATTCCTTGCAAGTAAAAAGATCAAAGGAATAGGGGTCTTAAGGATAATGAGCCTAAGGGTTAAGGTGCTAGCTCCCCTCCCCCACCCACAGTGGTTTATGCCCTAACATCTATTTCCTGTTATTGTCTACCCTGCACAGTGGGGAAAGAGGGAGAAGTCTTCTCCAATGATTTCTGCGACGCAGGGACAAAGGTATCTCACAAGATGGCTGCTTGGCTCAAAATAAGTGCCATACCCTCCTTCGTCCACCATATTGGTTTGCCTAGCAGTTAACTGAGAAGCTTTATTTTATTAGAAATTCAAGTAAATTGTGGTTGACTAGGAGGGAAGAATGGAAATCTTTGACAGGTTCCCCCTTTAAAAAGGCATTCACACCCTTACAGGCATGAAGGTCTTGGCTAAGTTAGCTATTCGTCCCAACTAGTCAGCTAGTGTCCCTACATGAGATGTGGGGAACTATGCTGGCTAACTTCATGTCTACAACAGACCTAACCTATCTAAGGAAATAGACACTTCTGCTAACTGTCTCAAGTAACAAGAGAACTCTACTCCTAGGCAAATGCACATAGTAAATACCTAACCTAACCTATTATCCTATGACTCTGGCAGTGAACGAGTTGGCACTGACTAATGGCACGCAATGGATTATGAGTTACGCAACGCTTTATGATTAATACACGCAACAAATTTAAACATTAGTAATCTGAAGGGTAAGTCACAGTATACAATTAAATAAGGTATCAGTTTGAGTCTGGAATGGTGTTGAAGGAGGTTAGTTGGAAAAGGTTAGTAGGTTACAAATGCCTAAGGTGTTAGGAGTTAATGTTACTGAGTCAGAAGTCACTGTTACTGGGTCAGAGGTCACACAGGTACCTCCTCTGGGCAGGTGCCAGGATCACTCTGAGATGGAAGCGGCACTGTGCCAACTGGGCACGAGTGCCAAGAAGAGCTTATGGTTCTGATGTGTTAATGGGATCTCTTCTGCCACTTCTTCTTCTTCGGGGGCCTCCCAGGTCTGGCTGGGCCATCTCTAGGGGTGAGATGTGAGGGCATCACTCAGCTGAAAGGCCAGGAGTGCCATCAGGAGCAGGATCAGTGCAGCCTCAGTAGCTACGGGCTGGTCTCCTACTTCAGCTGCTGCGACAACCGTCATGGGAGCAGAGCCAGCGTCTGCGTCCTGGCCAGACAATTCCTGGTTGACCAGAAAAGAGGTAATGTCCAGGCCTGCCAGAGGGTCATCCTTGGCAGGTGGAAGAGATTGGGAAGAAGAAACGTCAGGGGTCAGAGGCTCACAAATGGCGATGGCTACATTGGTGAGGTTAGGTGGATCTCCCGTAGGAGGATCTGTGTCAGGTTCTGGGTCCGGCACTGGCACTAACTAAGGGCCAGGCATGGGGATTAAGGTTGGCATGGATATTCCGGCTGAAATAGGTGGAGCCTGGCACTGACCAGTGCTCTCGAGTGGCACTGGCAGTGAATTGGTGTCAGACAAAGCTGAAGAGGGACCCGGGGGAGCAAGACTCGGGGTACATGGAGTGATTCCTTGTCTGGATGAGAGGGCAAGGCCTCTGATCTGGTGAAAACAGTGCCGCTGTGGCTAGCTTGTTGGGGCACTTTGACCATCTTTCTGAATGGCCTCTTAGGTTGAAGATCCTGCAGCGGTACTTGGTATGGTCCCTTCATGGTGAGGGAGGAGTTTTGTGAGGGCCGTCCGGTGGTGCGTTCCACAGATTCGGCCTGGAAGTGGTTGGATGTGGGTTACAGGCAATGCTGCTCTTAAGCGAATTATGTTTGGCTGATGGTGGCACAGTTAACAAGCAGAGGCTATGGCCCAATCAGAAGAGGTTGATGTGGACTCATCGGCAGAAGCAGTCAGGCAACAGATTGACGTGGGGGTGGGACATCCCCAGAGAATGTCTCGTCCAAGCAGGAACTCCACTCTATGCCGAATACGTTTGACGATGCCAAGGCGGTGAATTTTGTTGCTCCAAGGGGTGATCACCCTGAGTTCAACTGTGGGGACGGTCCACTTGGTTTGCTCATCTACCTTGGCACTGGCTGGCACTTGGGCCCAATCGATCAGGCTGATATCTGAGCCAGTGTCGGCAGTAGTTGGCAGGTGCACTGGTGGGCTAGAACCATCCAGAGAAGCCACTGAGACGGACTGTGTCCAGACCCACTCAGGGTGAGTTCTCTCCAGTGGCTCAGCCAAGGAGGCTGTGGCACTGATCAGGTTGACATGCCTGGGAGAGACCATATGTTTTGGGCAGCCAGGATACCCGGAAGAAGAGTGCCCTGAGCTCCACAGTCTTGGCAGGGTCCCCTGGGATAGGATGATCTCCGGCAGTGACGGGTCTGCTGGGAATACGGTGCTGGAGGTAGGAGGAGAGGAAGAATGCCGGTTATTGGTAGGCTGCTGGTGGTTGTTGCCCTGGTGGTTATTCGTCTTGTAGAGGCACTCGGCTTCGGCATGATCGTGCCTCTTGCAAATGGTGCACATAGGTTTCCTAGGTGTTCCATTCCGTGGGCGATTTGAGCTTGAGAGGTGTCTGGGTGGCACTATTCGGCGTTGCAAGGTGCTGTGGGAGGGGTTGTAAGTCTCCCAGGCATCAGCTAAGCGCAGGCTTGCTTGAGAGTAGCTGGCTGTTTGTCACTAAGATACACAGCCAGAGGCCCAGGCATACACTGGAAGAGGTCCCATCTCTGGTCCTGTTGAGCAAGGTTTTGCACTGCAAGGATTCGAACCAGTGGGCCAAGGTGCCTGAGAGAGCTGACAGGCCCATTCTGTTCAGGACCAGCCGGCTTTCTGGGGCTACCTCAGAACCGTTGTCTCCACCTCCTGAGTAATTTCACGCCTTGGCAATGGCCTCATGGACGGCAGCCATGTTCCGTTGATCCCTTCCAGCCCGGTGGCTGCCTAGCCTTCCTGTCCAGGTGCTTGGTGAGCAATAAGGTCCACTCAGCTGGGCCGATTATCATACAGCAGGTCTTGAAGAGGAATTCGATCTCTCTGTTTTTCATTGTTCCGGCTCGTTCTCAGTCCACTCTGCCGACGAGGCAAGTTATTGACGCGCTGATAGGAGGTATTTAGGTTGCTGGTGTGGGGCTAGAGGTCGGTTGGGCTGCTAGGAGTTTTCTACACTTTCTTTCTTGGCTCTCTCCAACTTGAGCCTCTTGTCTTTGAGGGCTAGCCTGTGCTGTCTTTTGTGTTCTTTCTCTTTCGCACTGTCTCCTCCTCTCTCTCTTCTTCTTCCTCTCCTCTGCTCCGGCTTCATAATGCCTTTCCTCTCTCTTCTCTCCTCTCCTCATTCAGCTTCTTTCTCTCTTCTGCTCGGCTTCTGCTGTCTTTTTCTTCTTCTTACTGCCTTTGTTCGGCTATCTGCTCTTGATCCACTTGGTGAGCGGCTCACGAGCCTGGCCTCCTTCCCCTGTGATCCATGAAGGCTTTGTACCTCGGCCAAGCAAGTGTTGCTGGTGGGGAAGGGTATAAGTGGGTTGGACTGGGCATTCTAGAGAAAAGGTTTGTGACAATTGGGGAAGTGCCCACATCTGGTGCAGCACCAGTGGTGTGGCACCTTTCAATGAGATGGCACTCGTGGTTGAGTGTACTGGCGAAGGTCACACTAGTGAAGCGTTCTTGAAGGAAGTCTGAGTCGTTATGGGTGGATATGTTAGTGGGTCATGAAGTGAACCTGAAGGTATATTATTCCTTATGGGCAGAAACACTTAGGAAATGGAGTGTTCCCTGAATGGACTAAGGTCCTTATAGGCAGAAACACTAGTTGTATGGCACCTGTTTCTTAGGTACAGGTGCCAGGTCTTATGAGTGGTTATTTTGATTGGCTGGGCACGAAAGCAATGCGCCCATGGAGCAATACTAAACGTCAGTGCACGAAATGGCACTGAGGGGAATGGCACTCTGCCCGAGGTAGAAGGTAAGTAAGGAGTAAGAGGGAAAGGAGAGACAAATAAAGTAGCTGATGCTCTCTCCAGGAGTGCCATAATAGGAGTTACAACTTCAGCAACAAAGAGAGAGGAACAACGGCAAAAGAAACAGTTGCATGCCTCGGAGAGAGAGATCCGATGTAGAAAGCGGGAATAACTCGGTAACTCAAGAGTTAGGGAGAGAGAGAAAAAGTGCGAGTCAAACCAGCTGTGAGAACGAGAGGGCTGATCCTCCAGGGGGGGTCAGCAAGTGAATGCCCTGGGAGTGAGAGAGATTATGTGATTAATTTGTGTGGTTGGAGTGTGGAAGAGGTGATGAAGGGTCAGAAGTCCAAACCCTGGTTTGAATAGGTTAAGATTTATGTAGGGGGTGTAAGAAACGAGTTTCCCGGTTAGTTACTAACAGTGCCCAAAGATATGTTGTTCCTCCTGAAGGATATCTTATTTTGTAAATATTAGAAGTGACTGCACGATATCCCATCTTCCATCGTCCTTCCTCCCTCTTTGGTAGAGGAAAGTTATCCACATGATACATGTAAGTCCCTATGCAGGACATACAGGTATAGAGTTGTCCTCAGGAGGCACAAGAATCCTTTTTTTTGGGGTAGGACGAAAAAGACATTGTAAAGTTCATCTCCAGTGCCACATCTGTAATACATGAAAAAACCATAAACATACCATTCCGAAGGCTTGGATGTGGCCAGTGGAGCCACTC
>NC_089742.1:618079-688079 GCF_040412425.1 Macrobrachium rosenbergii | reverse complement strand
GAAAAGAGAATTTCGAAGTTCGGTAACAGAGAGAGGAGAGAGAGAGAGAGAGAGAGCGTCACAGACTCACGTTATTTCACGACTTTGAAACCACGCGCAGAAAAGGGGAGAAGTGTTTGCCTGCAGGAGTTATGGCGATCTTGGATTGGTAAAATACTGCCTATGGTGCATGTTGCTTTGACAGTACACTGGTAAAATACTGCCGAAAGGGACGTTATATTATTAGTATAGTGGTAAATCACTGCCTATGAAGAAGAGCGATGGTATAGGGGTGCAGTACTGCCTCTGGAGATGTTGAGCAATTGAAAAGTAGTAAAATACTGCCTATGGCAAGGTTAGAGCTACATTATAGTAGTAAAATGCTGCCTTGAGGGGAGTTAGATAGTACAATGAAAAGTACTGCCGACAGGGAATTTATAGCGATGGAGCTGACATAAAATACCTAATGTAGAGAGGTTGCAGCAATGCTAACATACATTTAAGATGGAAAACCCTATATGTCATAGTGGTGTTTATGAGCTCATATAGGAAAATTATATGGGTTATGAAATTTCCTTACCATGTCACAACGTATTCAGTCAAAATTATCACACGGAGAACTAAAACGAGGAGATATGCAGTGGACTCAACAGGATTATGTATTCTGTTCTTTTTTTCTTTTTACGAGTGGGTCCCCCAAAAAGTCTATATTTAACTTGCACCGTGTTGAACAAGAAATATGATCAATAGTTTGAATATAATTAACTTCCTTTTGGAGTAAAGAACGCTCCTGCCCATTTTTTCACGTGTTATGATGTCCGTATTAGCTTTGTATACTTAGATGACATAATTATAAGAGGGGCTACAGTAGAAGAACATAAAAAGAACATTACTGAAGTATTAGAAGCTTTAACACAACATGGTATGAAAATTAATCTAACCAAATGCAAATTCTTTCAGCAAAAGTTGAATTTTTGGAGCACATCGTAACATCTGAAGGCCTTAAGCCTTGTGCAGACAAAGTAGCAGCAATTAAAGACTTTCCTCAACTGAAGAATGCAAAAGAAGTAGCCAGTTTCCTTGACCTTGCGGGCTACTATTGTAAGTTCATAAAAGATTTTGGAAAAATAGTGAGACCACTAGATTCATTGAGGAAACAGTCAGATTTCCATAGAGGAGAGTAAGAAGAAATAGCTTTTCAAGAATTAAAGATTTCACTCACTAGTAATGAACTGTTAGCGTATCCAAGGTTCGATTGGCCATTTCTAGTAACCACTGACGCGAGCAGTATAGCTATTTGGGGAGTAATTTCTCAAGTTGACGATGCAGGAAATGAGAAACAGATTTGTTTTGCATCATGAGCATTAAAAGGGCAGAGAAGAATTACATTACCTTCGATAGAGAGGCATTGGCGATTCTATGGATGCTGGAGAAAATTTAAAGTTAAGTATATCTTAGTTTAAAAACCACTGAGCTGTCTCTAAATGGCCCTGGAAGGATTAGATTTATTTCTACGTGGCTAAGAACCAATTGGTTACCTAGCAACGGACCTACAGCAATGTGGAATCCGAACCACATTAGAGCGAGAAATGAATTTCATCACCAGAAATAAGTCTTTTGCTCTTCACTGGCCGGTCGGAGATTTGAACTCGCGACCAACAGAGTGGTTAGCTTGGAACCCGCTCATCCCAGCGAGGAACTGGATGCTGGAGAGACGTCATTTTTTGCTGGGACACAAAGTCAAAATAAATCACAGATCATCGCCCATTGAGAGATTTATTCAATAGGATTTAATCATTTATTTGGTCATCAATGTATGTTAACCAGAGTTTGATATTGTAGGAATATGAAACATATAGCAGGGAAAACAAATAAAGTAGCTGATGCTCTCTCCAGGAGTGCCATAATGGGAATTACAACCCAAGCAGCATAGAGAGAGGAACAATGACGAAAGAAACAGTTGCATGCCTCAGAGGCAATCGATGTGGAAAACGGGAATAACTTGGCATCTCGAGAGTTAGGAAGAGACAGAAGGAGTGCGAATCAAAGCAGCTGTGAGAACGAGAGAGCTGACCCTCCAAGGAGGCCAGGAAGCGGATGCCCTTGGAGTGAGAGAGAGTGTGTGATTGATTTGTGTGGTTGGAGTATAGAAGAGGTGATGAGGGGTCAGAAGTCCGAACCCTGGATTGAACAGGTTAAGACTTACATAAGGGGTGCGAGTAATCAGTTTCCCGATTTCCTAACAGTGCCTAAAGATATGTTCTTCCTTGAAGGAGATATCTTATTTTGTTAATATGAGAATAGACATGGCGATATCCGATCTCGCATTGTCCTTCTCCCCCTCTCTGGTAGAGAAAGCCATCCACATGATACAAGTGAGTCCCTATGCAGGACATATAGGTATAGAAAGGTCCCTCAAGAGGGCACCAGAATCCTTTTTTTGGGTAGGAATGAAAAAAGACATTGTAAAATTCATCTCCCAGTGCCACATCTGTAATACCATGAAGAACCATAGACATGTTATTCTGAAGGCTCGAATGTGGCCAGTAGAGCCAATCAAATTTGCCAGAGTACACACTGATGCTGTAGGACCCTTCCCCCAGGGGACGGGCAATTCAGGTATGTGTGTGTGATGGTGGATGTGTTCACGCGGTATACGCACACATATGCGATGCTGGATAAATCTGCGATATCAGTTGCCAAAGCCTTGTGTTCATTCATAGTGAAGTCCGGCTGTCCCCGTACGTTAATCAGTGACAATGGACGTGAATTTATTAATGAAGTAATAAAAGACCTAACAAAAATGCTAAATGTAGAACATTTCACAATCGCATCTTACCCGTCTTCAGCCAATGGGTTAGTTGAATCCCATAACAGAGAAGTGACAAATATTTTGAAATATTTAGTAGCAGACAGTCCAAATCAGTGTGTAGAGATGTTGCAGGTGGCAGAACTTGTACTTAATACAGCATATAACGGCTCCATAAGAGATACCCGGTATTTTTTAGTGCATGGACAGGACCCTTCATTACCATATACTGTGATCATGGACCCTAGAACTTTACCACTATATAGTGTCGAACAATACTGGGTGATGTTTTGTAACCTGACCTGTAGAGTGTTTCAGACAACACAGACGCTTTTGTTGAGGGCCAATGAAAAGTATCAGACGAAATATGATCAGCGATTCTGCTCGCAACCATCTAAGATGCAAATAGGGGACAGAATCTATCTGAAAAGGCTGCAACCGAGAAAATATAAACTCGAGTCCGCCTACTTGGGACCGTATCGTGTGAAAGAAATTAAAAACGACACCGCGATGATCCAACATATTAAAACCGGTGTCCAAGACGAGTACCACCTATCACACATGCATCCCGTCAATGAAGATGTCTTGATGTGGCACCTGAATAAGCCGGTACCCTCTTTTCCGGGACTGCCTGGTTATCTGGGAGAGGAGAGTGAAAATAACGTGCAAGCATGTCTGGGGATCATTAATAGTGCACCCAGTGTGCATACAGATGGAGGTTACAAATACTAGTGTCATGTGCTGTTGTGAAAAGAAAACATCATAAACGTGTGCATGTACTTGCATTCCATGATCTTTTATTTTAATTTTTGTATTTTATTTTATTCATGCCTATTGATATCATTTATTCTTTTTATTTATTTTTTTTTTTTTTTACTAAATTATTCTGTCTTAATGATTGACAGTAATCTGTTTTTTTTGCCGTGTTTTGATTATTTGAACTGCAGGTTATTTCAATCCAAATTCTAAGAAAGTCGTGTATTTTAATGTGTGGAGCTAAAATTATTATTCCATTGATCCTATATGATTCTCTTTTTTATTATTATTATAAAAAAAATAAAAGAAAATAAGTAAATCAAATCATAGCAATGTGATGCGTGGAATTCATAAAACTGTAAATTGCCAATTGTAACCGTGCAATTTGACCCTGGCTTGCTAAATTTTAGTTTTGTTTTTGCATGAATTATTGATAACATATGTCAGGAGGTAATGTACTCTTATAGCAGTGCACAAATAGCAGAGGAACTAAAAAAAAAAAAAAATAATATTGTGTTGTGAGTCCTGCGAGACACAGAACTTTGAGAGGGGAGTGGTGAACTGTTTATATAGAAATTCATGCTTGAGACATAACAGAAAATCTGTTAGTTGTTTGTGCGTGTTTGTGATCAGAGAGTAACGAACAGATAAATACTGCTGAGTCGTCGTACGCCATACGACTGTTGAGGTTAGGGGTGGGTAATTCAAATGAGTGCCATACATCGAAGACCCTTATTGGTCCCTTTCGATTATAAGAGACCAATCAGCTGAGGTCTATGACCTAAGCGAGTTCAGTTTGAAAAGTTAAACATCAGCAAGGGTTTAGCGGTCGACAGGCTAACAAGAGCGTCTGATAGGCAGTGATGGCTCATGTCGCCTCAGAGTACCTTCCGACTATAATTGCATAATAATTAAGGAGCGTAATATTAGCAACAGGGTCCTGTGTAACTATCAAGGAAAATATTATTGTGTTAATTGTATCTTATGCATTTTATTTGTACTGGTAGAACCTATAGATGACTGAAAATCAGGTCATGTATATATATATATATATATATATATATATAATATATATCATATATATATATTATTATATATATATATATATATATATATATATATCATTTATCACACATTACTGCAGGTGAAAAAATAAGAAACGGGGTGTAGGTCCTGACCGGTTTCGACTTTATTTCCAAGCCATTGACGAAGGACTGATACAGAGTGTGAGAAGTCACAAATATATATACTACAAGAACAGTACTGATGAACATACACAACCGTTAGAGGCTCCATATCCCCACTCAGGCCGGTGTCGAGGTAGGAGTGGCCTTTAAAACTCATTTGGCTAAAAATCACAATAGACTCTCAGGGGACATTGCTGATAAACAGACCATACCCCACCTCAGATCCACACCTGACAGGTGTCATGAAGGCGGAGTTTGGAAACTCATTAACATTACTATCCTCGTACTGTGTTTACAAATATGATAATCCTATTTTCATATATCTCTACTGCCTACCTTAAAGTTTAAACAATTTACAAATTTCTTTTGATATTAAAGGATCAAGTTTATACATCCCTTGACTGATATTCATATTATGGTTGTAACTTTCTTTTATGAAGCTAGATTCAATGATGTTCCTTTCAGTGCATTATTAGAATGCCACAATCCTTTTTGCCCCTTCCCAGTTGATAGCATGATTGTTCTCACTAACATGTACAAATATACCACTGTTCCCTTGTGCATATCTCACATTTCTTATGTTGTTCAATTCTTTTCCAGTGCTTTCCTGGTTTGGCCAATATAAAAGTTGTCACAAGACTTATACGGAATTTTATACACCCTTTAATATTGTCTGGGGAGTTCTTGATAAGTACATTTTTCATTGTTGTATTGTTCTTAAATGCGACATTAATACCAAAATTCTTAGAAGATGAGGATATCTTTCATACTATTATTATAAGGCAGAACAAGCAAATTTTTGTGTTGTAAGGTTCTTTCTGGTTTTGATACATTGTCTTTTTTGCCGCTTCAAATGCACTGTTTAATACACTATCAGGATATTTAAATTTTTTGCCTGCATTCCTAATCTTATCTATTTCATCATCAATATATTCAGGCTACATACCTGTAATGCTCTTAAAAACATAGATGAAAACACTGACTTTTTAACCTTATTGCCTTGTCCAGAATAGAAATGCACATAGGAAGAAATATTAGTGGGTTTTCTATACACACTATATTTAAACCCACTACTATTTCTTCGTATGAGGACATCCAGAAACGGTAAGCACCCATCATTTTCCATTTCCATCGTGAATTTAATTGATGGTACTAATTGATTTAACTTAGCAAAAAAGTTTTTACATCTTGGTTCCCTGGCCATACACAAATTATGTCGTCAACATACCTAAACCATGTTACATTACGTGGGATTATGTTGTTTAATATCTTCTTTTTCAAAAATTCCATATATAAGTTACTTAACACTTGGGATAGAGGGTTTCCCATTGCCATACCAAAATTTTGTGAGTAAAATTTACCATTAAATTCAAATTTACAATCTTTTACACATAATTTAATCAGTTCAATTAAGTACTTTTAGAAAATGGGATATCCAGCTGTGTGTTCTCTAACAATTCAGATAAAAACGCCATCAGATCATCTATTGGCACCTTTGTGAATAGTGATACAACATCAAAACTTACAAGCCTGGATTCACTATTAATCTCTACACTATTTAGTTTATTTATCAGGTCCACATTATTCTTGATATTTGCATTTGAGATGGTACCTACTAATGGGTTGAGAATATCTACTAAAGTACTTCGCTAACTTATATGATGCGGAACCAACTGAACTGATAATTGGCCTGGCAGGAAAGTTTGCTTTGTGAGTTTTTATTGTACCATACATGCATGGTAGCGATGGAGAGGTCACACACAACTTCTTTATAAGGCTTTCGTTACCTTTAACAGGTTTTCACTTTCTTATTGAAACCACTATTCACATTGTCTATCGGGTTCTTATTTAATTCTTTATATGTATTATCATCACCTAAAAGATTTTGCATTTTTCTATATATTCACTTTATTTAAAATTACAAGGGCGCCTGATTTATCTGCTTTTTGTCATGTGTATATTTTTATCTTTTTCAGTTCATTAATAGCAACCATAAATCTTTTGGGGACGTTTTGTGGTGTCTGATTTTTCATACTTCCATAAATCACTCCCTTAACCATGTTCACTTCTTCATTCGTTAAATCACTATATTTTCCAAATTACACAGTCCTTTAGTTATTTCCACCTGTTCCTTCCCGCCAGGAGATAAAGCAAAGTTTAAACCGTAGCCCTAAGGCACTAGTTACATTTCTATCCAGCTGTTTGTTTGATAAGTTGACACATTCATGATTGGCGTTGTTGGTCCAGGGCTTCTTTCAATCAACAGTTTCATTTTATATCGTGTTTCCGTTTCAGTTTCCGATACATGATTCCTCATCTTCACATGACAATATTCACGAGGAATCTCTCAATCCGGTGGTATTGAAGGCTTCAAAATGTCGTCTTTTCCTCGTGAGATCTTCAAATTGAAACCTTTTGAAGATTCACGAGAAAAAACGACATTTTGAAGTTGATGAGAGATTCCCTCCGTGAATATGTGAAGATGTTGTATTTCGGAAATCGAAACGGAAACACGATAATAAAATGAAACTGTTGATTGAAAGAAGCCCCTTTGGACCAACAACGCCAATCATGAATGTGTCGTCAACTTATCAAACAAACAGCTGGATAGAAATGTAACGAGTGCCTTAGGCTACGGTTTAAACTTTGCTTTATCCTGGCGAACAGTGTGGGAAATCTAAAGGACTGTGTAATTTGGAAAAATATAGTGATTTAACACTAGAATGCCCGATGGAGTCATTTTGACTCCTTGCCACCATTCAAAGTGCTCTCGACTCGGTTCTTTCTTATATTTCACTGAATCCTTCCATGACTTTTAATGATTTGAGTGTATTACATCATGCAGCTGTAGAAGAATAGGTTGGATTACTTTAGACATTAATTTTTTAGTTTTTTTAATGGATGCCCAAGGGAGTCATTTTGACTCCTTTCAGCGGGACTCAAGTAAAAAATGTAAGTCTCGTTTTCTAATCATTTTTACATTACGTATTCAAGACTCTAATATAATGGTTGTTTCATTAGAGGCCTACAGATTTCTTCCTTCCAGATTTCCTAATTTTTTCCGAGTCATTTTCCTCACGATTCAAGCAAATTTCCAACGTGCAGCATTCAAGTAACATCATACTTGAACATTCCATTATCCTTGTATGCATACAGGTATTGGTTAGCTGTAGATAAGGAGAGTAAATATCTGGTGAATGGTTTTCCTTACGTAAGGAAAGAAGAGCATCGTCCTACAGGAGAGAGGGTTGCGGATTATGTGGTCATGCAATTAATGGAGAACTAGTTGAACAAAGGGAGAAATGTCACAACAGACAACTATTTTACATCTGTCAACTTAGCCAAGCAACTAAAGAAAAAGGGAACCAGTATAATAGGGACTATGAATAAAAACAGAAGAGAAGTGAATGTCACAGTGAAAACCATGAAAGACAAGTTGTACTCAACTAAGATTTACAAGTCTGATGATATGACTCTAACAGTTTATCAAGGAAAAACTAAAAAAAATGTTGTTGTTCTTAGCACTCTCCATCAAGAAGTTGCTCTAGCCAATAATGCAAAGAAGACACCAGGAACAGTCAAATGTTACAACGATACTAAACATGGAGTTGACATTTTGGGCCAAATGGCTCGAAAGTATTCAGTGAGAACAAGCACAAGGCGGTGGCCTGTACATTCTTTTCAAAACACCTTGGACCTGGCAGCAATAAATGCATGGGTTATTTATAAGGAAGTGACAAATGAAAAAATTACCAGGAAAGAGTTCCTTGAACAATTGTCAGAGGAATTAGCAGAGGTAAATATACAGTCAAGAAAGAAATTAGATGAGAAGGGAAATAATCAAGGAAACGGAGAAAACAATGACCAAAGAGGAGACCTAAAGAAGTACTGCCAAGTGAAGACTCATTGTAAGAAGAATCGCACTACTGGTAGTTGCACGAAATGTAAAAAATCCTTATGTGGTACTTGTACTGCAGAAGTCATGCGCATGTGTAAAAGATGTGATATTGTGACAAAGACTCAAATTGTAATTCATTTAGTTGCACACTGTACGATTACTAGGCTACCTATTTTTCTTTATTTCTAAGATCTCTTTAGTTTCTTCATGTTTGCAAAAATTGGAATACAAAGTACATTCCCAAAATTATTTAAAAAAAAAAAGTTATACTAGCCTAATCAACCGCTTATGATTTTTACCTGGGACCAATGACATGAGAATTATTATGCAATAAAATTACACTGTTTGTATACATGATAATAGCGAATGTAAAAAATTAAAATACAATTAAGATATTTCAATAAATATTAAAAAATATATAGGGGTCAAAATGACTTTGACTAGGAATTCAAATACACCACTAAATTTAAGCATCCTTAATTATAACAAAAGAACATTATAAGCAATAATATTACATTGTTTGTATACAAAACTGTAAAGAACGTGAGAAATAATAATAAAATGCAAAATATTTCAGGAAATAACTATAAAAAACATAGGAGTCAAAATGACTTCCTTTGGGCATTCAGGCACAAATCTGGGTCTAGTGTTGAATGAAGAAGTGAACATGGTTAAGGGTGATTTATGGAAGTATGAAAAAATCAGACACCACAAACGTCCCCAAAAGATTTATGGTTGCTATTAATGAACTGAAAAAAAGATAAAAATATACACATGACAAAAGCAGATAAATCAGGCGCCCTTGTAATTTTAAATAAAAGTGAATATATAGAAAAATGCAAAATCTTTTAGGTGATGATAATACATATAAAGAATTAAATAACAACCCGATAGACAATGTGAATAGTGGTTTCAATAAGAAAGTGAAAAACCTGTTAAAAGGTAACGAAAGCCTTATAAAGAAGTTGTGTGTGACCTCTCCATCGCTACCATACATGTATGGTACAATAAAAACTCACAAAGCAAACTTTCCTGCCAGGCCAATTATCAGTTCAGTTGGTTCCGCATCATATAAGTTAGCGAAGAACTTAGTAGATATTCTCAACCCATTAGTAGGTACCATCTCAAATGCAAATATCAAGAATAATGTGGACCTGATAAATAAACTAAATAGTGTAGAGATTAATAGTGAATCCAGGCTTGTAAGTTTTGATGTTGTATCACTATTCACAAAGGTGCCAATAGATGATCTGATGGCGTTTTTATCTGAATTGTTAGAGAACACAGCTGGATATCCATTTTCTAAAAGTACTTTAATTGAACTGATTAAATTATGTGTAAAAGATTGTAAATTTGAATTTAATGGTAAATTTTACTCACAAAATTTTGGTATGGCAATGGGAAACCCTCTATCCCCAGTGTTAAGTAACTTATATATGGAATTTTTGAAAGAAGATATTAAACAACATAATCCCACGTAATGTAACATGGTTTAGGTATGTTGACGACATAATTTGTATATGGCCAGGGAACCAAGATGTAAAAAACTTTTTTGCTAAGTTAAATCAATTAGTACCATCAATTAAATTCACGATGGAAATGGAAAATGATGGGTGCTTACCGTTTCTGGATGTCCTCATACGAAGAAATAGTAGTGGGTTTAAATATAGTGTGTATAGAAAACCCACTAATATTTCTTCCTATGTGCATTTCTATTCTGGACAAAGCAATAAGGTTAAAAAGTCAGTGTTTTCATCTATGTTTTTAAGAGCATTACGGGTATGTAGCCCTGAATATATTGATGAAATAGATAAGATTAGGAATGCAGGCAAAAAATTGAAATATCCTGATAATGTATTAAACAGTGCATTTGAAGGGCAAAAAAGACAATGTATCAAAAAACCAGAAAGAACCTTACAACACAAAAAATTTGTTTGTTCTGCCTTATAATAATAGTATGAAAGATATCCTCATCTTCTTAAGAATTTTGGTGTTAATGTCGCATTTAAGAACAATACAACAATGAAAATGTACTTATCAAGAACTCCCAGACAATATTACAGGGTGTGTATATAAAATTCCGTGTAAGTCTTGTGACAACTTTTATATTGGCCAAACCGGGAAAGCACTGGAAAAAAGAATTGAACAACATAAGAAATGTGTGAGATATGCACAAGGAACAGTGGTATATTTGTACATGTTAGTGAGAACAATCATGCTATCAACTGGGAAGGGGGCAAAAGGATTGTATATTCTAATAATGCACTGGAAAGGAACATCATTGAATCTAGCTTCATAAAAGAAAGTTACAACCATAATATGAATATCAGTCCAAGGGATGTATAAACTTGATCCTTTAATATCAAAAAGAAATTTGTAAATTGTTTAAACTTTAAGGTAGGCAGTAGAGATATGAAAATAGGATTATCATATTTGTAAACACAGTACGAGGGTAGTAATGTTAATGAGTTTCCAACCCATCCTCCATGACACCTGTCAGGTGTGGATCTGAGGTGGGGTATGGTCTGTTTATCAGCAATGTCCCCTGAGAGTCTATTGTGATTTTTAGCCAAATGAGTTTAAAGGCCCTCCTACCTCGACACCGGCCTGAGTGGGGATATGGAGCCTCAACGGTTGTGTATGTTCGTCAGTACTGTTCTTGTAGTATATATATTTGTGACTTCCTCACACTCTGTATCAGTCCTTCGTCAATGGCTTGGAATAAAGTCGAAACCGGTCAGACCTACACACCCGTTTCTTATTTTTCACCTAATGGTAATGTGTGATAAATGAATCACGTACAAAGTGATAATAATCATATATAATATATATATATATATATATATATATATATATATATATATATATATATATATATATATATATATATATATATATATATATATATATATATATATATATATATATATATATATATATGTATATATATATATATATATATATATATATATATGTATATATATATGTATATATATATATATATATATATATATATATATATATATATATATATATATATATATATATATATATATATTATATATATATATATATATATATATATATATATATATATATATATATACATATATATATATATATATATATATATATATATATATATATATATATATATATATATATATAGATATATATAGTATATATATATATATATATATATATATATATATATATATATATATATATATATATATATACATATATATTTATATGTATATATATGCATATATATATATATATATATATATATATATATATATATATATATATATATATATATATATATATATATATATATATATATATATATATATATATATATATATATATATATATATATATTGTCACGTTCATATAGCCGTGGTGGGTAAGGGATGGCCCTATGAATGATCAGGACAACAGCAATATTGAATTTCAAAGGGGCTATGCTCCGGTGAACAGAAAAGTGTGTAATAGTGACTATACTTAAAATACCACAAAGTCAAAGATTGAGGTAAACTTGGATGTCCACTCAAAAACATAATTCACTAGAAAATCAGAAGATGTAAATATTTACAGGGGCTAGCAATGGAGCCCTGTGGCACAAACAAACTGTGTTAGACAATCACAATCATCAAACTAATTGCCACAGAAAAGTAAATCTAAGCTAAATCACTATGCATTCATTAGGCTAGTATAAGCATAATTATGGGGGAGGATCCTTAGAACATATGGGATGAAAAATATTAGGTGAGGTTTGGATTGCACTGGGCCCAAGGATATCTTGATCTGGTATGGCACCTATGAGATTTGCAGATGAATGGCACCATTGATACAGGAATGATCACACAACAGGCACTCGATACACAGATCTGCAAAAGCAGGTATATTGTAATACACAATAGGGGATGAAATGACACTTTATTTTGGAATTTGTAAGGAAGCTATAAAACGCAATTTGCACTGAGTTTAACATTTGAGAATAGTTACAGATTTATGTTAACACTAGCATTCTAATGCAAAGTTATTCACAATATCAGTGTACTTATCACTTGCGTTGCTTAAGGAGAAAAAGAAAATGTAGCATGAAACTGGGAGAACAGAACAAATGAAATCAAAGATTTAACTGGTGAGGCCAATCTAACTTCTGATCACATTGCCTTTTAGTCCCTGGACAAGACTTGAAGGACATCAGAGCCAGGTTCCCGCAGAAGGGCATCAATGGGATTGTGTTGCATACTATCTCCCACTAGAAGAAATAAACTGGAGTTCAAAGGGCACTGGGTCTACAAGGGCATCAGCACATAGTAGGGAGGTGGCAGAAATCACCACCTTCAGAGTGACAGCGTTAGTGAAAAGTTCAGGGAGAGTTTGTGCATGGTCCCGATAAGGTTAGATTTCTGGCAGAATGGCACCCGAAGTCAGGCCAATTACGACAGGGGACAAGTCAACAGAACGGTACGGTTGATCGACAATGCTCTTGACTGACTGACTTATTGAACCGAACTGAACTATTGCAGAGTCATTTTAACTGCTCTTCGACTGATGGTGAGGACTTCATCAAGGTGGGTTTTATACCACTCCAGCATCAGGGATGGTCATATTTTGACAGCCCCTTCTTAATCTAACCACAGGGGCAGCAAACTGCTAATCCAGCCAGGTACCTAAATGGTCATTGATCAATCGGCCAGTAAGGAGGGTCAAACAATAGGGGAACAGTGAAAAGGGAAATGGGAGGTGACAGAGGTCTTATAGAGAAGGATAAAAAGGAAACTGACAGGGGACTGTTCCTATTATACTGGAGGTTCTGAAGCCTTCAAAGGATTGGTTTAATGTTCGAAAGAGGTGCACTAACTGCCCTCTTGGATGGAGATTTTAATTGCATTCAAGAGATTTTCCCTGCATTGGGTTTTGAACTCGAAAGAATCAATTTTCAAAGTTGGTTGGACAGGACATTAAAAAGACATTGGTGCAGGTGGGTAAGGACCTACGGAGGGGTCAAGGAATGGTGCAAGAAAAAGTTGTGGCATGCTTCCCAAAAGTCATTTTCTTTCTTTGGTAGTTTTTACTAAATCCAAATAACATTATATCCAAATGTAAAGAGAAAAAGTAGAAACTAAATGTGCTCAAGGAATATTTGTGACAACAATATATATATATATATATATATGTATATATATAATATAATATATATATATATATATGTAATAATATATATATATATATATATATATGTATATATATATATATATATATATATATAAATATATATATATATATATATATATATATATATATATATATATATATATATATATATATATATATATATATATATATATATATATATATATATATATGTAATAATATATATATATATATAAATAAAGGATATATATATATATATAGACTTTTAACTTTTATTCCAAAATATATATATCTTTGGGTACTGAACATAGTTAAATAGAATAACATATATATATATATAGCAATATATATATATATATATACATATATATATATATAAAATATATATATATATATATATATATATATATATGTATATGTATATATATATATATATATATATATATATATATATATATATATATATATATATATATATATATACATAAAATAATCTCACGTGAAAATAAAGGAATTGGTACCAAGACTTTCAGAACTGCATTCAAAAGTCATCTTCAGGGTGCTGACAGAGTTAAGAGAATAACACATATAAAGAAAGCAATATGAGTCTACAGATAGCAATAAATATGTCAACAAGCTATTTAAGTATGTAATAAACATTCTTCAAAAAACAAAAAACATACTTATTTGAATCATATATTATTAAATACCAGTACAAAATTATCTGTTTGTAAAATCTAACAGCTTGTTTTACTCTTGCATCCTTAGAATAAAGCTTTTTAACAATTCGTCCATCTTAAAAACACCTTCGCTCAGAATTCATATTACGGAAGGAACTAATGAGGCATCCTTCGACCAACAATCTGTCATGCAACGAAGAACTCTTAAAAACAACTGTAGCTGAATTCCAATCTATTGGGTGTTCAAAGTCTCTTACGTGACAAAAAATGGTAAGTTAGTGGTTGCAACCGTACATTATATTTATGCTGTATGACTCTCTTACTTAGTTCCTTACCAATTGTCCAATAAAAGATGAATTAAGTTGAGCAATCAATTTTGTACACCCATCCTACCGGCATTTCTGGTTTTAAAATATTAGATTCTTGATAGACGGAGTTATTACTAAAAGCAACATTTATTTTCAGTTTATTTCAGGCTACGTACAATCGATAAAAATTCACATCGGTATGGTAAAACTAAAATATTTTTCAATGTCATAATTACTTGATCTTTCATGACTATAAAATGTTTTTGCACTTTAGGCAACCATCGATAAAATTCTGAGATAACATAGATGTTTCTGAATTTCCTCTGCTAAACATTCAGGATCAATTCTGTGCTCTAAAAACATCTGAGAAGACTGATCGTTTTATCTTAGGGTTGATGGCTGGAAAAGTTGTGAATGGCATTGCACTGTTGGATACCACATTATGGTTGAGTTTAAATCCGTTGTCAGTTTCTCCTGTTTGACGTGTCAAAAATGGTAAGGTTTTATTTTGTTCTGCTTCCAACGAACTTTATGGATGAACCCCAGGCCATTCAAAATTTCTAAAGCCCTGCGTGGTCCAATCGAGCCACCGGCATATTATGTCGTCGACGTATCTGTTTCACTTTGACATGGTACAGATACGTCGACGACGTAATATGTTGTCTAACACTCGTGTCATGTTTGATTGCTTTCTCCCAATACGGCCCTGTGTAGGGTGAGTTCTCACGGCGAAAGCAATGGGAGCGGTGGCACTGATCATGTTGGCAGCGTGCCTGGAGCGCGACTGCATGTTTGGGCATGCAGGATACCCTGAGAAAAATGTCCGTAAAGCTCCACAATTCGGCAGGGCCTTGTGGTAGGTTGATCTCCCGGCAGTGATGGTGTGCTGGGAAGATGGGGTGGAATTAGGCGGAGAGGAAGACTGATGGTTGTTGGTAGGCTGTCGAGAGTTGTTGCCTTGTTGGTTGCTATCTTTGTAGCGGCACTCTGCTTCAGCATGGCCATACTTTTTACAGATGGGGCACGGAGGTTTGTTAGGTGGTCCGTTCCGTGAGCGATTGAAACCTGAGAGGTGTCTGGGTGGCACTATTTTGCGTTGCAAGGTGCTGTGGGAGGGATTGTACGTCTCCCAGGCATCAGCTAAGCGGCAGGCTTCCTTGAGAGTAGCTGGCTGCTTATCACTAAGATACACAGCCAGAGGCCCGGGCGCACACTGGAAGAGGTCCTCCAGCATGGTCCGGTTGAACAAATCCTCGAAGGTGTCGCACCGCGCCAGGCTCAAGCCATCGGGTCCCAGCAGGTCTCGTACAGGCCAGTCTGTCCAGGACCAGCTGACATTCTTGAATCATACCTAGAATCGTTGTCTCCACCTCTCAGGGGTTATTTCATACGCCTTAGCGACGGCCTCACGGACAGCCGCCATGTCCCCTCGTTGATCTCTTTCTAGGGTTCGGTGGGCAGCCTTAGCCTTCCTGTCCAGGTTCTTGGTAAGCAGTAAGACCCTCTCAGCCAGGCTGATGTCATAGGTCTCAAAGGAATTCGATCTCTTGAGCCATTGTTCATTTCGTCTTCAATTATTTTCCCACAAAGGTTGACTGTCGACAGAGAGAGTATTAAGTGCAGATAAATTGGGGCTAGAGGCTTGTTGTGCTGCTAAAGCTTCTGTACTTTCCTTCTTGGCTCTCTCCAACTCAGGCTCCCTGTCCTTGAGGGCTAGTTCATGGTGCCTTCTTCTTTCTTCTCTTTCTTATTCTTCTCTCCGCTGCTCAGCTTCTTGCTGCCTTCTCCACTCCTCTCGTTCTTCTTCATACTTTCTCTTCTCAGCAATCTGTTCCTTTACAAGAAACCTTTGAAGGGCCTGGCCGAAGGCTGTCCTCCTTCCTATATTCCTAAAATATTGGTGCTCCTCGATTTGACATGTTGCTGGAAGTGCTGAGTGAGAGTTAACTGGGTGTTCCTGGAGGAAAGGTTTTGTGACAATGAGGAAGTGTCCTTAGATTATTGGCACTTCAGTGAGTGGCACCTTTAAATGAGGTAGCACTGTGGATGAGTGTGCCGTGCGAAGGTCACACTAGGAAAGCGTTCTGAAGAAAGTCTAAGTCCTTATGGGCAGATGCACTGTTAATGGGGTGTTCCTGAAGGAGCCGCAGTCCTTATGGGCGGAAACACCGGTTGTATGGCACTCTGTTTCTTCAATACAGGTGCAATGGCTTATAAGAGGTTAATTTGGTTGGGTGGCACTGTAGTGCCGATGCGCTCCGTGGAGCAATGCTAAAGTCAGTGCATGAATTGGCACTGAAGGTGAGGTACTCGGCCTGAGCAGAAGGTAAGTAGGGAGTAAAAGGTAACTGAAAGACTCCAGCAGTAAGGGAAAAGAAAAGGAAAGCGGAAGGAGACAGATAAGTACTTCCCGGTGAGTGGGTGTAGCAGTGCTGCTGATTAGTGGCACTGAAGAAATGGAAACTGGATGTGACACGAGTGGGTGGCTAGTTATAAGAACTAGAGGGCGCTGCCTGACACGAGGACAGGTAGGATACGCGATTTGCATTCAATATGTGGTGTAGCACTTGCTTCAAAGGTGTTTCTGGGGGCGCAGGGTTGTTTTTAAGTAATAACTGGCTTGTTTTCAAATTTTTGTAGGCAAGTCTAAGATAAGATATACCCACTCATGCACTCCAGTTGAACGATGCGTAACGAGATGGATGTACGTGCGCTCTATAGCGTACGATAAATTATCTGGGCTGAAAGCACTTGGAAGGAAAAAGCTGTTATGCGATTATTAAGCTAGCATAAGTGCTCATAAACTTCACTCACTGTGTATAGGATAAAATTTTACTGGGTAATGAATTTTAGAAATTCCAGCGTAAGTATCTGTAGAAGAATTCTTGAGTATTTTCTCTTATGATTTGTGAAGTTGGTTCCCAAGTAAATAGATTATGTCGGTCCGTGTTAAGGTGAGAGAGAATACGCGAGAAAAAAAAATCTTTCTCTTTTTCTTGGTGGCGTTGTGTAATGGAGACGTACTTGTTATGAAATTTTAGTTAAGTGATTTTCCTTTATGCTCAAGAAAAAAGATAAAGTATTTTGCGGAGATACATTACGTTAAAGCTTCTTTGCAATGAGCCTTAGTATTTATGTAATTTCTGTCTAGCACTCATCAAGAGCCATGGTATGAGTAAGCAAGGTTTTCAAATTGTTTCAAAGAGTTTCCCGGGTTATGTTAAGGCACACAGGGAGGAAGGCTCGTTGTGGGACTACTGCGCTCATGGAAACAGCTGGTCATGTAGGGAATGGAAATGAAATTGAAAGGAAAACGCTCCTTCTTCAATAATTCGGGTTTTGGATGAAAAGATGAATCTTTTAACGTTAAACCATCAACAATGTCTTTACTTCACTTTACTTTTAATACGCTTGGAAATGTTTTTATTTCTCTGACACTGGGACGATTGACGCATGTGCCGATTTGAGCAGACGTTTTTCACTCACCGTGTAAATGCCAGATGCCACTACACGGTTTCCTGTAAGCTACTGGTTATTTCAAAATTTATCACTGACCAAGAAATTGTACACTTTCTTTGCCATAAATATTCCGAAATAAACTCTTAACTACTGGTTCTAGCTTACACATGCAAAATTCCCTAACTACAAACTCCTTAATTCCCAAGTGGCAACCTCACCTGTCCCTACACTTTTGGAAGTTTTGTGGGTGGACACTTGGCACCTACCTATCTGTTTCCTTCAACATAAAACCCAATGCACGTTCTCCTGTGTTTTACGTAAATCCTAACAGCAAAAGTTTCGTTTCTTTAACAGAATGTTGATATCACACTTCTCTTATTTCCTCAATGTTAAAACATGCAAATACCCTTTTTTACCGACAGTCTCTGCTCCAGTTGCTTCAGTGCCCTTTGAATAATGAAATTATTACCGTGAAATTAAAATGATTGATTATGTATTCCTGATTTTTCCTAGTCTGAAAGCAATAAGCGAGGCTAATTAGTGCTAATGCACGACTAGATCTGGCATGATGTCGTCACTGTCATAAACTAGGGATCTTGGTTGGGGAGAGAATTGAAACAAATTTTAACATGGTACTGCCAAACAACCAAGTGAGCCCAGGTTATGAACAACAGATAAGGTATTTGAAAACTTACCTTAGATTTTCTCTGGATTTACACTTAAATGATTAAGGTCGCCATTTGGAATTAGACTTCTTTTACAATTTAAAGGGTTTGTTACAGAATTAAGCAATCAAGCAAGGGAACGAAACAGAATGCAAATGGTAACCAATGGGCAGGCTCATTAATTATATACAGTGAGCAATAATGCGGTAATTGGCAAGCAAGCAGATAATTAGAAGGGGCCAATGTACAGTATAATTATTCCTTTTATAATAATAAGTTGGTTAGGCCAAAATTCCATTAAAAGGTTCTCAGTTAACTATGCTGTGAAGGATTGAACTCCAGGATGGGGAAATTAATTCATATAAAATTCGGCGGGCCACAGCAGACTTCAGTAATCGGACTGCGACAGGGAATGGTTTCAGAATTAGAATGGCAGTCAGGCTTATCAGACACAGTTTGCAATGGAGCAGATGATATCTCCCCTGTAAGAGAGGTTCTGGATTAGAATGGCTGCACACACTGAGAGAAATGGAATCTCCCTATAAAATGTTACACTGCACGTTTAAATATTAACCACTACGTAGCCCAGCAGATAATGATAAGGAATCATGTAATCACAGTCTTTGAATATTAATGGATTTGGGCCCAGGGACACTGCACACATGCTCGCAATCACACAAAGAGAAAACTTCAACACTTGTATTACTTAGACTAATTTGCCCTTAAGTTGCACTGGGGAAGGGATAGCTGGATGTTTATCACTGGATCTTTTACTGGAATCCAAGGCATATTATGGGGTGAGATACGGGAGGCCGAAGCAGGACTCTTAACAAAGGAAAATTGTTTTGTGGAGGAAGGAGTTAAAGTTTAAAGGAATGGGAAATTTAAGGGGTTGAAGGAGAAGGGAAAGGGCTGACTTACTGACTATTTGCAATGTACGAACCTGGACTAACAAATTGTGGGCGCCTACAATCGATCGGCCATTCGTCAGAAATACATCAGCTCGCTGAAGGGGATGGGCGCTAGACGTGCGCTCCAGACGGAGACGAGGAAGCTTCTGACCTCTTTCAAAACAGCAGCGTCTTGCCAGGCCCTCATCTTGGGTCGACATTTCCTGCAGACAAGTCAGGCAACCAGCAACGAAAACAGAGGGAAAGTGTCCTTAAATGTTAAGTACTTAAAGATTAAGGTCCTACCTGGCCACTAGCCTAATAAGCATAACCTTCCCAAACACTAACTACTCACATCACGCGATGGGGGGTGAAGAAGTCCCATTGTTCCCGATTGAGGGGGGGAAGGGAGGCCTATTCGCTACCTACTGGTGCTAACAGCTTCGATCTGGTTCAAACTCTGTCTGTTTTTTCCTATCGTCGCCTGCACTTCAAAATTAAATATGCGCTGGGGTCTACATGAGGAGGGATATCCTTGATTATATATATATATATATATATATATATATATATATATATATATATATATATATATATATATATATATATATATATATACATACATACATACATACACACACATATATATATAATATATATATCTAACTCTTCTTTTCCTGTTGAGACATATGTATATATATATATATATATATATATATATATATATATATATATATATATATATATATATATATATATATATATATATATATATGCTGCTATATATGTCTCAAGGAGAAGAAACACAGTTAGAACCACCATTGTATTTGCGACATGTTTCGTTGCTTTTTCATAACATTTTCAAGCCTAAAAGAGACATTACAGTATTTTAATAGTTAAAAGATTATACAATCATTATTAGTGACAAGTGAGTAAGGCAACATCAATAGAGATAACTGATAAAAATCTTCAAAAATTATTTACAATATAAAGCACTTAGTGGGTAAAAGAGAAATTGAACAGTTTATATTATAAATGAATTATTAAATAATTTATATTAAAAGGAAGGGATGAGATAAATTGTCTGGTTTTCTAAAAAATATTTCGATCGACTACAGAGGTTCTCAATATTGAGTCTTCATTAAGAGCACAAAGAACACTAAAATTACAATCCTCTACATTCCTCTATATGCTGTAAAATCGGTGATCTGGTTGGCTTGGAGAAACGCCATAATGTTCGGAAGATCTTGTCCGGACTGACCTCTTTGACTGGCCAATATAGGTGGCGCTACAGGCGTCACACTTGTAAATATAGGTGATGCCAGACAAAAGGTCTGAAGGTAGTTTATCCTTATGGTTTAACAACGCTTGAACAGTACGGTTGTTGGTAAATATTAACTTGGGTTTAATGTGGGGAAAGCTATACTTAAGGTGGCCATACACGTTCAAAAAAAGCATCAAAATTTTGCATAAAAATTTTGACGTGTAACTTTGATACAAAATTTTGATGCATAATTGCCCACACACGTTTAGGCGTTTTTCCCATCAAAATTCAGTATCGTCAAAATCTTCGACATGGATGCATCAGTGGCCATAGCACTAGTGTTGGCATTGGACTCTGATAAACCTCCTGGTAAACGTCGGAAATGGTCAAAAGACTGGTTTTTAAAACGGGAAACCTACGGACACGTCAACCTCCTCCAAGAATTACGTGTTAACGAACCAGAGGACTTCCGTAACTTCCTTCGAATGGATGCACCATCGTTCGATGAGTTACTCGGCCTTGTCGAGCCATTGATAAGGAAAGACACCGTCATGCGTCCATCCATATCACCAAGTGAACGCTTGTCCATCACACTCAGGTACCTGGCGTCTGGAAATTCCTTTGAAGACTTGAAATTTCTGACAGCAAGATCTCCGCAAGCGATTGGAAAGTTGGTTATTGATACCTGCGAGGCCATCATCCTTTGTCTGAAGCGTCAGCCAACTAATAAAGGTAAGTAAGGTCGTAAATAACTTAAAAGCATGTACTGTTTGTGAAACTTTATTATTATACCAAAGCAATGAAAATGAAAATCAACTGAGAACACGTACTATCTGTTAAACTTGTACATGAACAAGATATATCAATCTTGACAGTCCAACACTTGTAAGCGTCAATCGGTAGGACTGAAGTTACCAAAATACTCGGACAGGTTGCTTCCGATATTAGGGGATTCAGTTGCCACTTGCCACTTGCGAGAAATGTCCGCCCTGGTAATTGTTCATGAAAGAAGGTGCAGAGTCAGACTGAACTTGGTAGTGACCAACAGAGACACATGGGGTACTGCATCGACTGCTGGATGGGGTTGTGGTATTGCCATTGATTTGCACCGAATTTCTGTGCAGCGTGCCGCATCGAGCTTCAAACAATATGTCGTTTATGGCTTTCTTCGCAAACAGCTCTTGTGTGGCATCCAAACATTTCAGTTCATGCGCCCATGTCTTTGCTTGGCTCAGGTACCGGTCCTCCGGCTCAGTTAACCGTGCTTTTGCCAATGACAGGAGTTCCGCTTTCTCGGCTTCCGTGACTGGCTTGCGTTTTCTGCCGAGAGATACGGACGGACTGGAGGATGGCTGCTTCTTCGGCATGGTCAGTGGGCGTGTAATCGCTGGAAGTGACCCCTCACAGTTCTCGCTTTCTCTTTCTTTAGTACCATCTCCTGAGTCATCTCCATCCTGGAACAGAATAAAAAAAAAATTAAAATAGAAAAAATTACTCTTGCAAGTACAAATCCACACCTCATAGCCACCCTATCATATAACGTTTTTCTACACTTTGTCCTTCTGTGACCTTGACCTTTGGCCTCATGACCTGAATTTACAGACATTTCCAGAACTTCCCAAGTCCTACCACTGTGTAAAGTTTGAACTTGATTGGCTCAATATTTCTTGAGTTATGCCGCGAACAGACATCCAGACAGACACCCAGACATACAGAGACGACAAAAACATTATCCACGCCACGACTATCGTCGGCGTGGGTGATAACTAATTAAGTGCATACTCAGGATATACATGCAGGACCAACTAGTATAAATATTTTGACCAAGTCTCACTTGGTCCAAAATTTCATAATAGTTGGTCCAAAAATTGGACTTTTTTTGAAGAAACTTATTTGATTTTAGGAAAAAATGCAGGATTTCATGAATTTTTGGACTAACTTGGGCAAAAAATTTGTGGAGTTGGTCAAAATATTTTTTTGATATCACACTTTTTTTAAAAAATATAAATTTTATTTTTAAAAATTAAATAATTTATTAAAAAACGCGCAATTTTATGAATTTTTGGACCGACTGATTACCAAATTTGTGACCGACTGACAGCTATCCAACCAACATTGGGGGTAACCCCCCCATGAGACCATCCCTGACCTCTCCCACCCAAAATCCCTAATTCCCAACGTATCCCCCAAAAATTATTAAAATTCAGTTTCATTTGCTTAAACGCCATTTGGTAGTGAAATCACAATTATTGTCAGTTTTCAGTAACAACCCTTAATTTCTTTTTCAGATGCCAAAAATACCAGAAGAATGGATTATGACGAGTGACGCCTTCAAGTCGGCCTGGCATTTTCCTAACTGTTTAGGTGCTATAGACGGAAAGCACATCCCGATAAAAAAACCAGTCAAGTCTGGATCATTCTACTTCAACTATAAAAAGTTCTTCAGCATCATACTCATGGGTGTCATCAATGCTAATTATGAATTCATTATGGCAGACGTAGGCGTAAATGGGCGCGTTTCCGATGGAGGAGTAATATCTGTAACTGAATTCGGCCGATGCCTTGAAGAAGCCGCTTTGAACCTCCCAGAACCAGAGCCCATCGTTCATAACGGAAGAAACATGCCGTACGTTTTCGTCGCTGATGATGCCTTTGCAATGTCAGAAAATCTTCTGAAACCGTACGGAGGCAAGTTAGATCATGACCAGCGAGTGTTCAATTATCGCTTGAGCAGGGCGAGGCGCGTATCAGAAAATGCTTTTGGTATACTTGTCATAGGTTTGGTGTAATTCGAAACACTATACAGCTGGAACCTGAAAAAGCCACGACGATAACGCTAGCATGCTGTTATCTGCACAATTTCCTCCGCAAGAAATCAAAACGCTACTTGAGGGGTGGAAATGTGGACTGGGAAGATGCAAATTACAATGTACAACCGGGGGACTGGCGAGAAGGTCAACATCAGCTGGAAGGTCTGGAGATGTGTAGAAGTAGACACATTGGAGAAGTAGTACGCGGTGTGCGAGATTCTTACCGCCAATACTTCTGCAGAGAAGGACGTGTTCCTTGGCAAGATGCCAAAATTGCGTAATGATTTCGTGCAAACAGAATTGTACGGACTGACTCTGGCCAGCTAGTGCGTGCTCGATACGCTGGACTCTCACAAATTCAGGGAACGCAAAATGAAGTCGCCGGCCAGACCGTATGCATTTATTTAATATAGTTTTTCTATTATAATTATAGGTTATCTACAATAAGGGTTTTCTTTATCGATGTATCGGTTATCGAGGTGATTAGTAAGTAGTTATACTTAGCAAAAATATAAATAGTCTAAACACATGATTTATCAACAATACTTTATTAAATATAGTGTAAATATATTGTGGTTTTTTTCCCCTTTCCAAACAGTGTAATATTGGTGTGTAAAAGATAAGGTAACTGTAAAAAATGGGATTTTACCACACTAAAAATAATTATCATCCCAAATATAAACACACTCGATAGCCTAGTCAATATTGTGTTAAATTATTGCATTTGCTAAATTTATACATTGGATATTTACGCTTCATATAATCTATACTACTTCACGTGAGAGTGTAAAATTTTGCATAAATTAACATAATATCTTTCATGATATTAGCTGCATTGGCAAATATGAACTTTGACATCTCTAAAAATTAGGCTAAAAGATATCATTTCACTGAAGAAAATATGTTGTGTTAGTAAATGTTTGCAATATTACTAGAATAAGTCCTAGTGTCCAAAGAAAACATATCATAAGCTAACCCTGAATTGTTCCTTGTTTATCGCTTGTGTCGTTATCATCGCTATTGGACAAGGTGCTTCTCGACTTGGCAGGAGTCTCCTGGTCTCTCAAGAACATCATAGCCTCCATGAACCACGCCCATGCCTCGCACAGGTCTTCAGTTCCGGCACCTGATTTGCCACTTTTGTCCATTTTCAAAGTTCATTGCGAAAATTTGTTCTGGGTATTTATTTTCTTGAATCTTCTAATGTGGCGGAAGTAAAATGCTCACGATATTTCTGCAGTAGAATGTCATAGGCTTCGGCTCTGCTTAGCACGATTGCTATAATCATCGACTTAATTCTCCACAAGGCCAGCGAGGTCTGATACACTCCTAAAACTTCAATCAAGAGAGATTTCTTTTCGGCCTCCTTCTTCACGAAGTTTGATCAAAATTTTGACGGGGCCACACGCATCAAGAAATTTGACGGTCGTCAAAAAAAAATATCAAACGGATTTGATCAATCAAAATTTTGCTTCAAATCTTTTTTTGACATCAAAACGTCCTACACACACTCAAATTTTGCATAAAAATTTTGATATCAAAAAATTTTGATCTGCAAAATTTTATTCTTTTGAACATGTATGGGGCCCTTTAAACATTTTTAGTTGTCTTGCAACGTATTTTAGAACATGGATCCCTTACATATGGTAATTTAAAATACATAGTCAGTTTATCAACCCTTGGTATATCTATTTTGCTACTTATACCAAGAGATTTATTTAGGAACTTTGTTTATTTCTTTATATATTATGTTACTAGGATAAGCATTATTTTTGAAATAGTTTAAAAGAAATTTTACTTTTGAGTCAAATGACTGCCAGGAGCTGCAAAGAGAATATGCTTTATGTATTAAAGTATTATGCTATTTATTTTAAAGTTAAAGAATGTTGCCCTTTGATGATTCCAAGACCGGTAAGTGGACTTTCTGAATACTAAGACATAAAAAGTGACTTACTGTTGACGGTAGTTTTGGTAATGCTTGCATCTAAAAAGTTAAGAATATTGTTTTCTTCACGTTCCACGGTAAACTGAATACAAGGGTGTTTACTATTTAAGTAATCATGGAACTGCTGGACGTGACTCAGATGCCTGAAAACCAAAAATATGTCGTCAACATACCTGTGATAAATGATTGGTTTAAACTCTAGGGGACAATCATCAAGCCATCTTTTTTCATGAAAACACAGAAATATGTTGGCCATTGGGCTGAAAGTGGAGATCTCATGGCGAAACCTTCAAATTGTTTGTATTGCAAATTATTGAGTAAAAAGTAGTTATGCATAAGTTAAGAATTGCTTTTAATGACATTCTTTGAAATATTTCTCACTTGTTCACTGTTACTGTAAATAGAGTTTAAAACTATATCGACTGTTTCTTTGATAGGAACGTTTGTGAATAGGGAGATAACGTCAAAGCATGCTAGCACTGCACCTTCGAATTATTTCATAGGAACTGATGATGTTCTTGAACTCATACGTGTTTTCAATGTATACTGATTTTCTGTCAATGGTTGTAGAAAACTGATTTGAGAAATTTCAGTGGTTATAGGATGAGTGCTTTAAGGCAGACAGAATAGGTCTTAATCGTATTTCATTTTCCATTTTTATGAATTTTTGGTAGCCCGTACAATATTGATGGTGAAGACCCACTTACAAACAACTCGTTATGTTCTTTTTCATTAATCGAAACATTTTTTCTGAGCTTTCTTAATTGGTAATTGATCTTGTCTTCTGTATTCAAACTTCGTAGCATTTGACTTTATATATATATATATATATATATATATATATATATATATATATATATATATATATATATATATATATATATATATATATAAACATTTCAGAAAATACAGTAACTGTATTACTGTGTTATATAGATGTGATGAAGGGAGTTAGCTGTGAGATGGAACTGGGGCAACCCGTCACTTACCCAGAATGTTTGTATTCCAGTACTTCGTTACATCTGCAGTTAATTTGATGAACACACTTGATGTTGGCTATGTCATATGACCGAGCTAGGCCATGTGTACATGAGTTCGTACGTTGAAATCAGTTACGTGTCTAATTCTGCCCAAAGAAATTAGTTCGATCGTTCATTAAGCGGAGCTAGAGCGAGGTCGTCGAACATTATCTTTGAGTGTAGCAATCTCTTAGAATTGATAGGAAAATAAGGTACAGTTCAGACTCTTCGTTTTTCTGTGTGAAGTGTGAACTTATGTTTTTTACCATGTTTCAAGACATTTTTGAACTTGTGTGGGAAGTGGACGTAGCCTTTTACCATTTCAATATTCTATTTTATTGTGTTCTATTTTTCCAGTATATACTCATGCATTTTAGACTTTTCATTATTATGTTTTACTTGCATATTTTGGGAGAGTATTATTTGTGTAATTCCTTTGACAGATGTTGGTGGTGGTGGTGTGGTGAGAACATGTGAGGGACATGATGTTATCATGTTGGTGTGATCATAGAGAATACATTTGCAAAACCCTTGCAATGTATCTAATTTCTTATGTGGTAGACTTTTTGAGACTAGACTTTACAATGTCTAAGATAGAGTATGTGAGTTTTTGAATTTGCAGGCTATTTGAGTGCAGCAAGATAGTGCATATTTCATGAGAATCGTTCAGATAGTGAAACAAGCATGAAATTTTGCACAAGTGCTCTTTAAAGTTCCTCTATCAGAAAAGGGCGCTGGCCACATAAAATTTAATATGGCGGCCAAATTCCAAGATGGCGGCCAGTATCATTGAATTTTGGCTAATTTTTTCACTAGAGTAGCATGTGTTGCTTCTAGCAATATGAGTAAAGCTCTTCCATACTATTTCTTGTGAATATTATGTTTCTGTAGCTTCCCAGTACAGTTTACCTTTAAATATGGGGGCTATATGGCTGCAGAAAGGTAGAAACAATAATTATAATGAGAAATAATGCCCGTTCAACAATTATGGATTTTAAGCATGGATCTTGGTTCTGTGGTTTTAGATCCTAATGAGGCCATCTCTTTCGAATAACTCATCAGTTTGAAGGAAAATTAATAAATGTAAAGAGTGTATGTCTGCACACAACCAGGGCACACTGGTGACATCACTGCTGTGTAACTCAGCATGGGGTTCAGTGCCAACTAATCCAGCACTAATCACAGTCTTAGACTAGTAGTTGTAGTATAGTTTAGTTTAGTGTCCCAAATGCTTTCTAACAGCCCCAGACCAGCTATAGTTAGATAGCCGCACCTGAATAGACAGGATGTGCCAGCGCGGGAGAGCCGAGCCAAGGGTATGGGGGCTGTACATGATGGTTCATGTACTTACCCGGATGGTGTACAGATCACACGGGACTTCAATGGCACTGGATGAATGATCGGGCTAGGTGTAGGGAGACCGAACCTAGTTGAATCCCATACAGGAATGTGTGCTTTGTTTAAGGTGGTAAAATATTGAGCAGTAGAAAAACAAACTGGAGTTTGTGTTGTCTTTGTCAGAAGGACAAAGAGGTGAGCACTTGACATCACCTCAGAGTCATCATGTCCTAGACCATGATGGGTACATAATGCTGGCAGGAACATTCCCATGTTCAGTGAAATTAATGAAATGCACTGATAATGGATCCAGCAAGGCTGGATGAAGGTGATAGCATAGAGGCCACTCTCCGGAAAAATGCAGCAAATACCATGTAGACTAATAAGCATTTGTTTAACAACACTAAACTGGACCGTGCAAGAAAGCGACAATCAATGACCAGACCAGCAACACTGAGACTAGTCGTGCAAAACTGCCTTGAACCAGTCATGACAATGAAGTTTGCATTTTCTGTGAGAAAGTGGCACCTGCATCTGATCTCAGACAGGCTAGTACTAAGGGCCTTGACTTGAAATTGCGTGAATGCAGAGATGCTTAGTGATGTAAGCTCCTTGCTAAGTTGACTGGTGGGGATCATTGCACAGGAGTTTAAGTATCACACCATGCCTGTCTTTTGTGCCTCTACAACAGAAAAGATCCTACCTGAGGAGCCTTGAGAAAGACCAAGGTAGCACTGAGTCAGAATCAGATGTGTATCCACTAGTTCTGTCAGGAACTGATGACATACATTGTTGAAAACACCTTTGTTCAGATGATCCAGTCACATTTCGGCTGGCAGATGTTGCCACCTCTACCAGCAACGTCTGGAACAATTAGGTGTAGAGTCACCAAGTGTAAATTCCACGAGACTCAAAGACAAACTTCTGGCAGAAATTCAGAACTTGAGGCTCATAAATCAACAGAGATGTATTACTTGCATTTCAAAGGATGTGGGAAAAGCACTTGCTCAATCATCTGATCTTTCAGAGGCAGTTATCATTGCTAAAGCAGCAAATATTCTCAGAAAGTCTATCTTGATCATCCAGTCACCGGTTTGATGGCACATTTTCTGAGGCTTGTGCGAAATTCTGTGCCTCCTCTCCTGCTCCAGTTTGTGATGGTTGAGCATGGGGCTGACATCAAGTCACAGTTACACACGATTTGGAGCATCAAGAGTCAGACCCAGGCCATTGCACAGCCTCATACCAGTTCAACTGCTACTCCCGATACAAAGAGGAGCAACAACTCATAGACACTCCAAGACAGAGAAACACCATTCCCAGTCTACATGGGACTCTCAGTCATGCCAAAACCCAGGAAGAGAGAAACCTGGATTTGAAATGCTACATCAGTATGGCCTCAGTATCTCTTATGACAGGTACTGGAGGTCTCTGCACAGTTAGGAATGCCACAGTTAGCAAATATGTGGAGGAGGGTGTGGTCTGTCCCCAGTACTGCAAAGGGTTGTTCACCACTGCAGTGATGGACAACATCGACCACAACACCATCTGCAACTTCTGCCACTACCTCCTTCCATGGAACTAGCATCACCATATTTCAGCACCCCACCAAGGAGGCTATACACATGTCAGAAGTCTCAGCTGACCTCGGTCCTGGAGAGTCATGTTACACTAGAAGACAAAGAACCAAAGACTGATGTCCTCATTGTAGATGGATCAGCTTTGGTCCATGCCTACCAAAAAGAAAGGAAAGACCTTTGGGGCTATGCACTTTGCGACTTCTTGCACATGATACAATCCTATAGCAGCAAGTACACATCATCCACATCTTGTATTTGATGTATACAATACATCCAGCCTCAAAGCTGAGACCAGGCTCCAACGTGGTCAAGGAGGGAAGGCGCAAGGTGACAGACAAGAACACAATTCCATCCAACTGGCGCAATTTCCTAAGACCACGATGCCAACAAGACAGAGTTGTTCCAGTTCTGGCAGACAAAGTTGCCCCAGATGTCACTGCCACAAATGTTGTCATTGCCACGAAAGGGTCTGCTGTCCTCAGCACTCATGAGGCTAGTCTTCAGGGACTGGAAAAGTGCTCTCATGAGGAAGCTGACACCCACATCTTTCTCCATGCCAAATATGCGACAGAACATGGAGCCAAGACCATCACGGTTAAAGCAAATGACACAGATGTTCTTGTCGTTGCAGTCAGTGCTTTCTCCACTCTCCACAATCTAGGGCTAGAGAAGCTATGGTGGCATTTGGCCAGGCAGAGCCTGCGCTGGATTGCAATGCATGACCTGTGCAACTCTGGGCCAGGAGAAGGTGAATGGCATGCTCTTCTTCCATCAGGATTCACAGGCTGTGATACAGTGTCAGCCTTCCCGGAGCAAAGGGCAAGAAGACCGCCCTTGAGACATCGTTTATCTCCAGAGGCCTCCACTGTGTTCTCCAAACTGAGTCACTACCACTCTCAGAGTGGAAGAGAGTGACCTGAAGGTCCTGGAGAGTTTGTCATACTTATGTATGAAAGATCAGCACTGCTGGCACTGTGGATGAGGCTAGACTTGATATGTTTGCCAGAAAACAAAGGGAGCATATGAGGCCATTCCACCAACCAGGAGCTCCTCCAACACACCAAGCGTGCTGCGTACCAGGCTGGTTGTGTGTAGAGCAGAGCCACCAGTGTCAGCCACAGCCAGAGAAACCCTGCTGAGTGGGGATGGCAAAAGTCTGACAGCATGTAAGTCCTTTGGACAACCAGCTCGCCCGCCAGCCAAGAGTGCCAACAGCTTACCAAATGTGGATGCAAAGCAGGCTGTCGGGAAAGGTGCAAGTGCTACAAGCTGGGTCTTCCTGCACAGCTCTGTGCACTTGCAAATGTGAAGTCTAGATAAATGCCCTCCTCTTTAAGTGATAATCTAAAGCAGGCATCCAACGTGTCATGCTATGCCTACCTTCTTATCCTCGAATTTTTCAAAGGTGTAGGTTGAGAGACCTAGCCATAGATTGGATTTAACGTTTAGTCCGTGTTCTCTTCTTTTCTTTTATGGTTACAGTCTTAGACACAATGTTGTATGTGACCATACCATTACTATTTCAGTTGAAATAGCATATTAGTTAAACTGTCTGATCACATGAATATACCATTAAATAAAAACAGTTGGTCTCTATGTCTGCTAGCGCTGTGGATAGAAAAAAAACTTTATGGCAACCATTTTATGCGCCATCTTGGTTACAATTCATTTAGTAAGTTTTCAATAAAATGTGTGGTATGGAACATTTTATAACCTAAAAGTCGAGGTTTAAAAAAAAAAAAAACGGCATATTCCATCCAATAGATGCTCCCAAACCAGTGAATCTCAACATAGATGGCAGCCATTTTGAAAAATAGCCGCCATCTTGGATTTTCAGGTGGCCAGCGCCCTTTTCTAAGAGAGCGTAGTCTTAGGAATGTTTGTGCCAAATTTCATGCTTGTTTCACTATCTGAACGATTTTTACAGCAATCTGCTGCACTAATTAGCCATAATCAGATTTTTAGTTGGACTGAGACTAAATCTTGAGTTAGATGTTTTTTACTTGACAATTTCATTTATGATGCATTTTAATCTTCGCTTTGTTTGTTCATTACTTGTTGGGTTGCTTTAAATAATAAATCTATTTTTATAGGAAAGATTGCGTTTTCCTTATATGACCCATTTCATTTCTTTAATGTGGAATACAAGAGAAAGGGAAGGCGTGAGGTGAACGCTGTGTGAGAGAGAGAGAGAAATCCTTGTGAGGCGAAAGAAGAGAGAGAGAGGAAGAATCATTGAAGTAAACGGCAAAAGACTCGCTGTTGAAGAGGGTGTGGGACCTAAGGGAGTGAGTGTCAGGGTAAAGGTAAGGGTCAAATCCACATTGCCTTCAGTCCAGACCAAGTCGATGCGTTCACGGAGTATTCCTGGAATATTTTTATCTGTTCCAAGGGGGTAACAGGTAGAGATTGGTGGCAGCGTGAAAGTAAAATAATAGGAGCGGGGAAAGTTAGATGGTTTAGAATAGGATAGCAGCGTGGAAGCCTTAATTCGATTTTTTTTAAAATAGACTAATTGGTAATGTTGATGCCCAAGGCACAGACTGGCCCCGGGCAGAAATGAGAAACCAGTCTTAAAAGATCGGGTGTGATAAGCGTGTCGAGATTACGTGTTTAACACGGTGATTTTTTTTTTTTTTTGTTCCTATTCGAGTATTCGGGAGTGGGGAATTGTGGAAATAGACCTGGATGATATATAGAGTAACCTGGGGTTAAGGAAATACCCAAAGAAGTGTGATTAGTGGCAATTGTGAGTTAATTAAGCATGTGATGATTTTACAAAATCATCGTCTTTTTGTCGTCCGAGATGGTGACGTCACAAGTTGCACAGAGCTCCGTTTTCTGTTAGCAGAGTGATAAGTAACAAGTTTTCTGTTCTTCTTTTAGGAGAGGGCTAACTTTCGCCTTTCTCTTGTTTTCTTTCGTTTCATTTTATGTTTAAGATCGGGAAAGTAAATATTTCCACAAAATGGACTCAGACGCAGGGACGTTGCAGTCAATTGTGAGTCACAGGCTCACGAATTGTCTGAGCATTACAAATTTTAAGGGCTGGATTGATGAAATTAACACAGAATGTAGAGACATTTATTGAATCAGTAGATAATTATCTGAATTCTAGGAAGATTACGCGGTGGCGCTGATGCTTTGAGAGAAGCAAAGGCTCTTGGATCTAGACAAAGAGACATTGGAGAACGAGCACGAGGTTTCGGGTTCAGAAAGTGCAAACTTGGAAAGAACTTCCAGGAATTTTTGCGTGCGTGGTATGTTGCGTTGACGCCCAGTCGTGATTCGGAGCCTACGGCTGATCAAGGCTAAAAGGTAATGATTTATTAATAGCGTACAGTGCTCGTTTATTTGATGCAGTAGGTGAGTTAAAGAAATCTATGATAAACTCTCCATGGGTAAATGGAAATAATATCTCATAGATAATTTTGAAAAACTGACACACTTTGCCTGCCTTTTTAACGTCAGTCCCAGATATAATTACAGATAGTTTTGATAAAAGAATTGATCAGGACACAGATGAATCCTTTTGTTTGCACGATTAACAAAAATCTATCAAAATTCCCGACGCTGGACAGTAGTTTTTTTGTGAAGGAGAGTGCTAAAATTTCAGCAACAGTTTCAAAACCACAGAGTAATGCAAAATTCCTCAAATCTAGGAAACGATGCAGGGTGAAATCATGTGTGCGGGTGGAATCGAAGAAAACTCCAGAGATCAGTAACAACTTATTCGTTGTTTTAATTGTGATAAAATAGGACATAACAAGTCAAATTGCAGAGTGAGATATTGTTCAGCTTACAAATCTTCAGACATAGGTGGAGATTTTGCCCAACCACAAAGAAGAGAGAGAATATTCAGGGAAAACACGAGGTAGTTTTAATAGATATGACAGAAGAATTTCCCATGATTTTAAGTTCTAGGTACACAAACGAACATCAGAATTTTCACAAGATAAGTTCGAAGACGGACACAGGATAATGAGCAATCAGGTCTTAGAATCACACCAGAACCTATAGACGATTATGCGTGGATTTTCTAATGGTGAAATTTCTATCTTCATTGATTCTGGTAGCTCCAGTTAACCTAATAGATGCTGATTGTTTCACTCGAAATTTCCAGAGTGTAAATTAGTCCCTACTAATGAGACAGTGTGTGATGTACAGGAGAGGAAATTGAATTATCTTTAGGTTCGTCATCTTACGCTTTGTATGGCGGAAAGACAATAGTAGAACCATTTTTGGTCATAGAAGGATGTAGTAGGTGAAATGGTTTGCTAGGACGCCCTTCTTGTATGCGACATAACATCCAATATTCTTACGGGGTCGGGGATTACAATAGGTGAGCCAGGTTGTTTGTTCCATATATACACATGGAAAAAACTTGTGAGAAACCAAGACGCAGTCTGAGACAATGTAACACATTCATTAGAGAATGAAGACATTCATAGAGCTTCCTTTCAAAGTTTTGTTAGAAGATATTGAATTGCCCGCGAAAAGGATTCTACACTGATTAAAGTGTCGGTGAAAGAGAAAAAGTTTCCTTCTCAAGTATGCGTTGTTGAGGAACCGAGAAATTCAAAGCGTTGTGAGTGCGGTGTCCAGTAAATGAAGTTTCAATTAAGGCGTAACTACAGTAGAATTAGTAAGCCATCAAGACTCAGTGAAAAAATATCACAAAGTGCCACGTGGTGATTTTGAAGAGTTTAAGGAAGAACATAACATAGTGAGTTTTTGTGGAACAGTAACATGTTTCCCAGCGAGCTACAATTCAGAAGTCAAGTTCTTCACGAACATTTGGCTAAAGCTGATTATTCCGAGTATTCAGATAAAGTAGAGAAAGTGTTGAAAGAATATTTAGATATTATTGCTTTGAAGGGAGATAAATTAGGAGTTACGGATGTTTTAGAACATTCAATCGTTTTTTCTAGAGAAAATTACAAATCCCATATATATTCCAGCGTATCGAATTCCTTTTAAGATCAGAAAAAGAAGTAGAAAAGGAAGTTCAGGAGTGAATCGGAAGGAGTATTAGGCAAAGCTCTTTTTAACTTTCCTTTACTAGCTGTTCCAAGAAAGAGCGAGTAGCATCAGAGTTTAGCGTAGACTTTCGTAATTTGAACAGAAGACATGCCAGATAGATACCCAGTGGCTTGTTTGCTGATTTGTTGTTGAGATCGGTGGCAGAATATATATTCGTCTATAGATGTATGCAGGATTTTGCAATTTCTCCTAGCGAGAATAGTCGTAAATTTACAGCATTTTCTGTACCAAAGGGACATTACGAGTTTAATAGGATGCCTTTTAGTTAAAGGGTCCTGTGCTGTTACTAGACTGGTTAACACAGTACTTCACGGTTTATTAGGAAGAAGTCGGTGTTTGTGTACATGGATGACATTCTCATATGCCAGATACAATCAAAGAACATCTAAAGGTGTTAAAGAAGTCCTCAAGTGATTAAGGTTCGCTGGATTAAAGAAGTCAAATTGGCTTCATGTGAGTTTCTGAAGAAAAATGTTTATTTGGTCATGTTATCTCTAAAGAAGGAGTCAGGTGAATGATGACAAAGTCAAAGCTATCAGGAGTTTTCAGTTCCCAAAACCGAAGCAGATTCGTTCTTTCCTAGGTATGTCAGGTTTCTTTCGCCATTTGTGCGGAATTTTTCTACAATAGCGTCTCCATTGACAGATCTGTACAGGAAGACGTTAAATTTGTTTTGGAGTGACAGTCAACCCAATTAGCTTTTGAGCTTAAGAATGCTGATGAACCACACCTGTTTTGAGTTAGTTTTTAGTCAACCGTTCATGGTGACTGTGAGTCAGGAAAGGTATGAGTCGTGTTTGATGCACCAGAAATTTGAGGAAAATTACACCCAATTGCTTTTATGGCACAAGTTCAAAACGCGTGGTAGTAATGAAAGGCTGATGTCAGTTGTGGACAAGGAGGCTTTCTTGATCGTCTCTAGCCTTGTTCATTTCAAGATGTTGTTGTTGGGAAATAAAGTTGAGATTTTTGATCATCAACCGTTGCTTGAGCTTTAATAAGCCAAATTTATCGACCAAGAGAGGCACGTTGGTTTTTGACATTGAGAGATTTTGATGCAAGCCTCAAATACATTGAAGAATTAAGCATAATGTGGTTACCAGATGCATTGAGCAGATATTTTTCCAGTTGAGGATGAGGGTACAGACCGAATCTGTGAGAAGACAATTAGACATTTGGTGTCTAATGTCTCGGATACTTAAGTAGTCTGAGATATCGCATGTAGAGGACATACGTTCCTACAGTGCATACTTCCGGGGAGAAATAGTGAGTCGGCGGTCTCGGAAAAGATTGTTGTTCGTGATGTTGAGAAACGTTGTGTTATGTTACTGGTGAAAATATCACTTGGGACATACCTTTGCTTAGAAGAAGCAAGATGAAGATAAATTCTATCAGATGCTAAGGCATTTCTCAGAATTTCACCAAGAAGGGTATAAGTTGCCTTTTTCTGGACTAGGTTGGAGAATAATTTATTAGTTAGGAAAGTTAAGTATAATTTACAGTAGTCTAAGCGAGGTGAAATTACACAAATCATGGATTGCCAGAGTCTAGTACCACAAGTTCATAGACATTGTACATTGTAAATTTGGTTCTCCTCATTTGGAATTAATGGACAAGACGATATGAAAACGTCAGGTCAATGTTCTTTTGGAAAATATGTTTTTCCGCAGTGGAGGCCTTTGTGATTGCGCTGTTTGTGCGAATAAGCGGCGACGATGGTGTCGTGTCGTTTGGTTGCATATCCATACTAAATAGGCCATTTCAGAAATTGCATATGGATATTCTGAGTAACTTCTCAGAATCTGCTTAGTACTTTTCGAGCATAGTGGTTGTTGACGAGTTAACTCGTTTGTGAGATTTTCCACTGAAATACAAGTCAGCTGAGGAAGTTGCTATAGCGTTCTTTAAGGGGATAATTTGTAGATATGGTGTTCCTGAATGTCTGATCACAGACAATGGTAGGGAGTTTATTAATAAGACTTTAGACGGTCTTGCTAATTTACTGGGAATAAAGAAAGTATCTATAATCCCGTATAGACCAGAAATGAACAGGTTATGTGAGGCGAATCGGAAAATAATGAAGCTTTCACGGCTTGACGGTGGCAGTTCCGATACATTGGGACAGATCTTTGGATGAAGTGCGATATAGTATCAATACTATGACGAATGACACAATTAAGATATCTCCAGCAGAAGCTTTGTATGGGTACGAAGTTGAAAGGACCTTTTTGATTTGTTACCAAGAGCGAGTTAAAAAGAGCGATATTAAGATACTTAAGATTGATAAATACAGCGAGAGAAAGATTTGCCCGTATCAATGAGAACTTGAATAGTTCGCGCGCAATGGTAGAAAATGCTTGTAATCGAGGAGTAGCTTTTCTATGGAGTGATAGAGTGTTTGTTAAAGTGAATGTTGGAATGATCCGAATTATAAATTAAGTCAAAGTTCCATGGACCTTTTGAGATTGTAGAGATCAAAGGGAATAGATTTGTAATAAAAGATGTAAATACTGGTGTGACAGAAATTAACTCATATTTCAAAATTAAAGAAAGTTGGGATGTAATGGAACATTTGTATATAGTTAGAGGGATAAATGGGTTGATATTTGTATATATTGTATATAATACTTATTTTTTTTGGTTGTTTCTTTTTTTTGTTGTCTCGTGTTCATTTTAGATGAAGTAGAGAATAGGAGAAGTAAAAGAGCAGCACCTTTAGTTCTTTTAGGTGTTGGTGTGATTGCTGCGATTGGAGCGATGTCCATTGGAAGTTTAGTCTAAGGACAGAAGTGCAAATGCAGATAAAAGCAATTATTGCTGCAGCAGATGGTCGTGTGTATGGTGATATATTACCTTTAGGATACTTAGAAAATGTTCTAAAGAATTCCGCTTATCTCATGGGTGAGTATTGTTCACAGGAGGAGATTTGTATTTATATTATAATGTTTTGAGGGTGAGATTGTCTGATCGGGGGTTAATAGTATACGTTCCTGTCAGTACAATGAAGCCTTTTCTTAGTTTTATTATTAGACCTTTTCCTAGTGCTTTTAGAGACTTAGTAGTGACATGGGATGGATTAGAGACCATGTTCATTTTGGGAGATCCATATCAAGATTCAGGAGTTGATTATAAGACAGAGTTGTACCTTGGTTGGGAGAAGTATGTGTGTGACCAATGTGTTTTCCAATTGCGAGTTGTATCTTTGGGTGGTTGTGAATTATCATTAGTTCATGGAGCAGACTCCGACAGAATGTGACTTTATATGGTTTCCACATGAATACCACATGATCACACCAGAACTCTTACTGCGTGTCTATTCACGACGATTGTGCCGAGGTAACAAGTCGATGTCCTTCAATCTTCAAAGGATCAAGCTGTTTGATGCTTCTTGCGGAAGTAGTGTCCTGAACCTCGTATATGTGTATGTTGTTCAACAGTTCCGAGAAGATATTCATGCATCATATGCATAATGATCATGATGTAGTTCAGTACCTTCAACAGGGTGCGATAACTGTTCCGTTAGAAGAAGACAATGATCCGTTGTTGGTCGAGTATCAGCAATGTATTTTTATGCCATCCATCTTGGTAGTTCTAGTGGCTATTTTACTGATAATTCTTGTTGTGGAGTAGTCAAGCTTATTTGTGCTTGTAGACTAAATCTGCAAGGGCTCTAAGAAAATGACCCCAGTGACTTTGCAAGTACTTCATGAGAGCAGTACTTAAAACTGCAGTTCAGTAGACATTGCTAATTGAGCATAGCTCTATTTGTTATATTTTATACATATGCTTTTGTTTTAGTTTGCCATTAGGAAGCGAGGCTGCTCAACATGGGGTGGCAGGCACTATTTCAGAAAATAGGCACTTTAATATTACTGTGTTATATAGATGTGATGAATGGGAGTGTGTGAGATGGAACTGGGGCAAGCGGGTACTCGCAGAATTGTTGTATTGTAATGCTTTGTTACATCTGCAGTTAATTTGATGAACCGTGATATTGGCTCTGTCATATGTTGAGAGTTGGTATGTCGTATGAGTTCGATGCGTTAGGAAATCGATTTTATTAATCTAATTCTGCCCAAAAATTAGTTCGATCGTTCATTAGCGGAGCTAGGCGAGATCATTGAAGACATTATCTTTGAGTGTTGCAATCTCTTAGAATTGGCAGAATAAGGTACAGTTCAGACTCTTCGTTTTTCTATGTGAAGTGTGAACTTATGTTTTTCACCATGTTCCAAAGACATTTTGAACTTGTGTAGAGGAAGTGGACGTAGCATTTTACCATTTCAATATTCTATTTTATTGTGTTCTATTTTCAGTATATACTCATGCATTTTAGACTTTCATTGTGTTTTGCACTTGCATATTTTTGGGAGAGTATTATTGTGTAATTCCTTGACCAGATATGGTGGTGGTGAGTGTGAGTGAGAACATATGTGAGAGGACGTGATGTTATCATGTTGGTGTGATCATAGAGAATACATTTGCAAAACGCGTGTATCTAATTTTTATGTGAAGTAGACTATTTGAGACTAGACTTTACAATGTCTAAGAAAGAGTATGTGAGGATTTTTGAATTTTGAGCTCGTAGCCATAATCAGATTTTAGTTGGACTGAGACTAAATCTTGAGTTAGATGTTTTACTTGACAATTTCATTTATGATGCATTTTAATCTTCGCTTTGTTTGTTCATTACTTGTTGGGTTGCTTTAAATAATAAATTTATTTTTATAGGAAAGATTGCGTTTTCCTTTTATGAACCATTCATTTCTTTAATGTGGAATGCAAAGAGAAAGGGAAAGCGTGAGGTGAGCAGCTATTATGAGAGAGAGAAATCCTTTTAAAAGGCAAAAGAAAGAGAGAGAGAGAGGGAAGAATGCGTGAAATGAAACAGCAAAGACTCACTGTGAAAGAGAGGGGTGTGGGACCTAAGGGGAGTGAGTGTCAGGAGTAAGGTAAGTCCGAAATCCCATTGCCTTCCAGTCCAGACCAGAGTCCGATGCGTTAATTATTCCTACGGAATATTTTTTATCTGTTTTCGAGGGGGTGTTAACATATATATTATATACATATATATTTATATATATTTTATTATATATATGTGTATATATATATATATATACATATATATATATATATATATATATATATATATATATATATATATATATATATATATATATATATATATATATAATATATATATATATATATATATATATATATATATATATATATATATATATATATATATATATATATATATATATATATATATATATATATATACTATATATATATATATATATGTATATATATATATATATATATATATATATATATATATATATATATATATATATATATATATATATATATATATATATATATATATATATATATATATATTGTCATGCACAAGTTTATTTTCATAACTTGTGTGACATATTATTGTTCCCTTCTTACCTGCGTTTTTCTTCTAAGTTGGCGACGTACTCATCCACAGCGTCTCCTCGTAATCAGCAGCTTACAGAGTTTATTATTTAGAAAGAACTCTCTGTAAATGAGTGATCTCTCAGAAAGGTGTAATGGAGACGAAATGGGTAACTTCTTACTTTAATGATGAAAGTTAGTACATACACACAAGTACAATTGTGGTAACGGTTTGACTATCTTGAAAACCACTCTTGCTAGTCTTAGTTCAGTTTATGTCTGGTTAAGTAGCCCATGGTTAGGGTATGGTTAAGTAACCCGCGGACCGAATCTGGTTGAGTAGCCCACAGTCAGAGTCTGGTTGGGACCACGGAAGCTAGGGGGAAGTGCTGCGTCTTCTCGTATTAGTGACTATCGACTCTAATGAATCTTCTCTGGCTTCTAGCTTCTCTGGTACCTACTTATGTACTATTTTCCATCATTTCCTTGAAGTTACCTCACTGGAAGATTCTATCTGTAGACCTCCCCTCGAACAACTTGATTGGGAAGGACAGTAGTTGTGGAGTGCTGTTAAAATCTCTCCTTAGAGGATTTGATTGGAAATACCTCAGGAGGAGAAGTGTAAATAATCATCCTAGAATGTTCAATTGGAGGAAATGGTGAACTACTTCACTTTGTCCAGCCCACTTTCATGAGTTTCATGTAAACGCCTTACTCCTATTGAAGCGGGTTATAGATATGGCTGAAAGCGTTAACTCTTGGCGAGGCGTTTGGTCAGCTCCAGTCACAGGAGCACAGGTTCAAGATTTTATGATCGGTTTTATGGCCTTGGGCGCAATACACTCGCTCACTGTTTTGAGTTCGTGTAAGACGGTTTCCTGCTTTTTAGCTTGCTTGACATATCTAGCCTTGTAATGCATAACAACCAAGGCTTAATTGTTGTTCTCTCTCTCTCTCTCTCTCTCTCTCTCTCTCTACTTTCTCTTTCTCTCTCTCTCTCTCTCTCTCTCTCCTGTCTTTATTCTTTCTCTCTCTGTCTCTCTTTATTCTTTCTCTCTCTCTTTATTGTTTCTCTCTCTCTCTCTCTTTCTTTATTTAATCTTTCTTTATATTATTACATCACTCAGTCCCGCTATCTCACACTGCCCTCAGTGTGACAATGAAAATATAGTTTAATTGGATAGTTGTAAATTCACATACAAAACAAACTATTTATATGATTGCCCATAATGTAAAATATATGTAACACAAATCATAATACACATATAAAATAATGAAAAATTCATGTTAATGCAACAATGGTAAAATAATAGATCAATAATATATTGCTGAAAATTCATACATTATACAATGAATCATTACTTAAAAAATATTCATACACACAATGAATCATCACATTGTAAAATGGTTAACTGCAATAGTGAATATATAATAAAATCAATAACATATAAAAAATTGTGGCAGTAAATCATGTCTATAAATAAGAACACTATTCTTCTTCCTTGGCCCTTTTAATTCTCTTTATAATCTTCTCAATATTTGAAATTACCACGTTTGACTAAAATTGCAAATGCCACAATTACAAGTAAGATTAAGATTAAACTGAACAGAGACAAAATTCGTGAAAGTTTTTCTTTGTAGTAGAAAAACTCATCTACCAGTGGTAACTCATTCAGTTGTTTTAATTATAACTGAGACAAGTGAAACTCTTTGATATTCTTAGAATAGTTCATGTACGGGATATGCTTTTTAAATTTTAGCTCAGTGAAAATATGAGGTTCATGAGTATAACTGGTTTAGTATAACTAATTGATAAGCCTTATCAAAAACATGGACATTCTGAAACTAACTACATACTTAGATTATGGCAGTTGATTATGGCTGTTACAATATCTAGTGAAAACACAAAAAATGACTGTTCTACTAGGATGGAAACAAATCTGTGTTTGGATACACTCGTACATAACTCTTTTTCTTGATTTTTGTTGTCAATTATTTCTTGAACACAAGGATAGGCATCAGTAGTTTCGTAAAGGTGATCAGGGTTACAAATGCATTCTTTTTCCCTCAAAATTATGCAATCCTTTAAGTGGGCATCAGTAATAAATGAAATCATTATCCATGTTCTTCTTAATGCAGAATGGATGTTGTTGATATTTGAAATTATTACATTTTCTTTTATCAATATTTGGAAAGGATGTATAGACATCAGCATATCTGTATATTTCTGATTAAATGTTAACACTAAAATAATCTTATTATGTACTATTTTTGTAGTTATGAGATTATAGTGCATGAGAGCATCTTTTGCATAGAGGGTATAATGCCCTCTGCAAATAAAAATTAACTATATTTTCTAATTCCTTAGAAGTGATTAGTGTTGGGCTTAACATTCCCTTATAAGCTAACAACACTGCGTTTAACATGTCTCTATGTTCTTACAGGATAATTTCACTCTCTAGTACAAAGTTATCAAAAAAATGTCGGGTTTCTATCATATTTAGTTCCTTTGTTACATTCTGGTTAACTTTAGTAATGAATACCTTTAGCTTTTCTATCTCTTGGGCATTTAAGTTTTGAGAAGTTATTACTTTATTTATCACTGTACCTCTTGCTGCTGCCCACTGTTCCAGTTTTTCAGTTCGAACCTTTTCTTTTTCTACATTAGATTCAGTTGCGGCTCCAAATAGTTGATTTAGTGCTGTTCTTATAAAAGGTAAGAGGTATCTTTTGGACCTTGTATTTAGTATATTTCCTATGTCATTATCTAACTTTTCAGCAGTGGCAGGGCACTGTTGTTATCACTATCTTCATATTACGGATTTGAGTTCTTTTTGAATATCTTTCAAAGTCATTTCATTGATAAGCACTGAAGAAATATCAATACTCAAGACTCCTAAATCTTTTATTAATTTCACAGATCCCCTTTTCTCTAGCAATGCACCCTTTCGGATGACAACGTCTGAAGACACGAATTGGAGTATTACGATTATTAAGATGAGCCGCATGTTTGTATCTGTAAGAATAATCCTTATCAGATATTCTGTATACATGAGGTATTTTAGTTTTTATAAATACTATATACATATATTTTCAGTCTAACACTTTGCATAAGTTTATCTTTTTTTTTTTTTTTTAACTCATAGCCTGTCTTTTGTTTACTTGTTCTTCCCTATTCTCTTTCAATACTTCTTCTAACTTTTTAGTGGACCAAGCGTCTGCTTTAATTACCTTCACGTGATTCTGATGAATTACCCTTTCCTTTAGATCATTCTCATTAATAATTCTAAATTTGTTAGTTTTAACACTTCTAATACTCTATAAGGACCATGAAATTTAGGAGAAACCTTTACATTAGGACCTTCTGGAACATGATTTTGAACATATATCTGAGTACCTACTATTATGTCTGGTTTAGTCGTATTTTTATCATAGTACTTGGCATGAATTTTGTGAAATTCGTTAAGTCTAGTCCTCGTTTGTTTGATCGTTTCATAAGTACGTCTAGTTTTCCATGCAATATAGTCATCATAATTATAAGTATGTCTGGGTGGTGTTGCATCATCTAATAAGGTATTAGGTAATCTCTTCTGATATCCATACAATAAGTAGTGTGGTTATTCTCCTATTGCTTCATTTACGGTATTGTTTATAGTAAACTGTGCATCTTCCAAAGCTAAATCCCAGTCTTCTGTATTAGGTTTAACTAAAGTTTTCATGATATCCTTTATTTTACGATTTGTTCTTTCTACTGCTCCATCTGAACTTGGTTTATATGCTGTTATTTACATTTCTTTATCTCGTAAAATTCACATAATTTTCTTAAAAGCTCACTAGTAAATTCAGCCGCGTTATCAGAAAGAACTTGCGGACATGAATGTCTCGTGATAATTCTAGATTTAAGAGCTTCTGCTACTGTAACTGCATCTCTAATTCTTACTGGTACAATCTCTACATATCTGGTTATATAGTCTAGAAAGACTAGTATCTGTTTATTCCTCTAATAGTGGTAGGAAATGGCCTAAAAAAGTCCATTGTAGTGCTGAAATGGATTTAATGCTGATAGATATTTTTCAAGTGGAGCCTTTGGATTTACGTTACCCTTATTTCTATTACAAACTACACAATTTTGTACAAAGTTCTTGGCATCTTCACTACAATGTGGCCAAAAATAATTTCTGGTTATGATTCTGCTTGTCTTTTTAATTCCTGGATGTCCTGCTAACTTTAACTTATATGAGTGGGTTAATTCTAAAACTGATTAGTGTATTTGGGATGTATAGACGAGAATAACCATTCTTCTCTGTTTGGTCTTTATATAATAAACCATTGATTAAAACAAAATCAGGTTTTAAAGATTCATCTGTCATTAGCTTGTCTATTATCTGTCTGACTTCTGCATCATTTTCCTTGTTGTATTTTATTCTTCTAAGTCCAAGTCCACTAACTTGGCTTAGCTAAAACAAGGAGTATTAGTGGTAATGCATTTCTCTGTTCTTCTTGGGATCTGAATGAATGCATCTATAGTGTATTAAATTTCCTGTAATATATCTGAATTCTGGAGCAAATTCTAACACACTAATGAACCATCTATTGAACTTCTTCCTATTTGTAAAAGTTCTCTTTTTCAACAAATCACAAATGAGTTTGTGATCAGCAAGTACATTGACTTAGAAGTATGTCTAAATTTTTTTTTAATCCCCAGTATAATGCTAAACATTCTCTTTCTGCAGTACTATAATTTCTTTCTGCTGTGTTTAAGACTCTGCAGGCATAATATACTGCCCTCATTCTAGTTTTGTCTTTTTGTAGTAATACAGCTCCTAGCCCTGTACTTGAGGCATCACAGGCTAAGTAAAAGTCTTAGGAGAAATCTGGGAGACTAATACAGGATTCCTTATCACTTTACTCTTTAGCGTTTGGAAGGCTGTCTCTTGCTCTTTATTCCATTCACATTTGACATCCTTCTTTGTTAATTCTGTTAATGGTTTGGCTATCGTAGCAAAACCCTCAATAAAAGGTCTGTAGTAACCTACCACTCCTAGGAATCGTCTCAATGCTTTTAAATCTGTAGGAGCTGGATATTCAACTATTGCCTTTATCTTGCCTGCTTGCATGCGTAGTCCATCTTCACTAATTACATGACCTAAGTATTCCAAAGATTTCGTTAACAACTGACATTTCTTTAATTTGATTTTTAATCTTGCTATTCTTAATCTTTCTAGGACCATTTCTAAAGTTCTGTGGTGACTTTCTAAATCTTTACTAAAAATGATAACGTCATCTAGGTAAACTGGAACATTTTTTATGTCTCCAAGAATATGTAACACTAATTTAGCAAAAGTTAAACGAGCCGAAGTGAGTCCAAATGGCATGACTTCAAATTGTAAGTGTTCTTTATGTGTGCTGGAAAGGTTGTGTATGGTTTCGACTTTCTTCGTCTAAAGGTACTTGCCAATATCCACTCAGCAAATCTAAGGATGAAAAGATTTTTGCACCTCCTAATTGAGCTAACATATCTTGAATTACTGGGATTGGCATTCTATCTGGGATGGTGTTGGAATTTAACTTTCTATAATCTATCACAAGTCTCCAATTTCCATCTTTCTTTGGAACAAGTAGCAATGGAGAATTATATGATTTGGAAGGAATTACTGCCCCATCTTTCTTCATTTCTTCTATCAAATTATCAACTATGGGTCTTTGGCTTATTGGTAATCTGTAATTAGGAATAAAGAATGGTTTTGCTCCATCATCTAACAAAATTCTATGTTGTAGGACATTTGTTCTGCCTAATTTATCTCCTTCTATAGCTATTACATCTCTGTATTTTTCTAATACATGATTAATTTACTTTTGTTTTCTGCAGGAAACCTGTTTTATTCATCTCCTTACTTGTTTAATTCAGACTTTTGACCAGTTACAGAAAAATGCTTTCTTCTAGTGTTAGTAGGGTTGTTAATAGGTATTCCTTTGCAAAAGACAATGCCTGCATATAGTGTTAGTTTGTTATCTGAGTAGTTTTGGACATAAACTTCACAAGTATTACCCTTCAGGTGGACCAATGAATTATCCATTCTGACAAAATCTGGCAATTCTTCATTTAATAACAGAGCGTCTTTAACTTCTATTTCATCTTTTCCCCTTAAATGTATTTTTGTTAAACACTTTGGATGCAAAGTTACTTGTCTATTGAGTATGAACTGTACTTTATTATCATCAGCAGTGCTTACGCAACATATTTCTTCATCTTCTGTATCTGCAGAGTAACAATGTTCTGTATATTTACTAGTTTCTTCAGTTACTGCTATTACATTATCTATATCTACTTTATTTATTTTATTTAATAACAATACTTCATTTAGTAATTTTCCTTCATTATTACAACTTATTACTACATTGCTATAGCTATCAGTATTTATTTCTGTATATTTATCAGTATAGGCGCCTTGTTTTTGTTATATTCAGAATCTGTTGATCACCATTATTTGTATCGGGTCATTTCTTTCTTCAGGGTATATAGTTTCTTGATGTGCACATCTTGTGATTCTTTACTCTGCAATTGTGGGAATTCCTCTTTTCTATCTTTTTCTATTTTATCTTGATAGTTCTCTTTATGGTAATATCCTTTATGTATGTCTTTCTCGCTTGCCGAAGCCGTCTCAGACAAATTGATCAGATTTGGGTGAAACTTTTCTTCTTCAAGCGTAAAGCATACGCTCCTTTGATTATCCTGTTTCAGGCTAATCCTTCCTTCTGTGCAGTCCAGGATGATTCCACATCTCTTCACTAGATTAAATGAGAACAATACGTGTGCGGGGAAAAATCTGTCTTCTAGAACTAGAAAACTTTCAACAGATTTATGTGACAGAAATGTCTGTTTCTAAATTCACATTTCCTAAACTTTTAATCTGTTTACCCGCTACTCCTTTTATTATTCTGCTTTGACCCTGAATTAGCGTTTCTTCAACGCCTAAGTAGCTGGTTAAAGTTTTTTATCTATTATGTTTACAGTACTACCTGATCCCATGAATACAGTACATATCTTTCCATTATGAGAACTTTAATGATAGGTAAATCCTTTCTGGTTATTTCTTCTTCTCTCATGGAAAATACTTCTTCTTTACTCTGCAAATAGGAAAATGTAGATGAACCTTCACTTCCCCTTTTTGCTAATTCTTCTGTTTTTATATTATCTTCTTTAAGGGACTTTCTTGCTGTCTTATGTGTAGTGATATATTGTCATTGACTTGAAGACTTATTTGATGTTGAGCGATTGCTGCTTAATTTAATCACTTCTTTATTGTTTTCCTTGAACCAGTAGTTCCTGGTTAAATGTCCCACGTTCTTGCAAATCGTGCAGATCCTAGACCTTCTGCATTCGTCTGTGGAATGATTGGTATACCCGCAGTTATACAGATGTTTTCCGGAAAACACCTTTCACTGGGCTAGGTATGAATTTTTGTAGCTCATGTTTTTTTAGCTTTAAATTAAATGCTAATTCTACCCTCCTCCACAGGGCGTTTTCTAATACATCTAATTGGTCCTTATTTCAAGAAGAAATACTTTTTTAATCAGTTATTTTAAACAAAATAACTGTTGAGGGTACGAATTGACTCTCATAAGCTACCGTACAGGATGCAAGTTATCGCACCGTTAAACAGAGACATACGTGTTATAATTTTTTTAAATTATTGTTTAATGTCAGATTCCATTACTTGTCATTACATTGTAACTAATATTTGGGGGGTAGCTGTAGTGATGTCATCGCCTGAGTGACATGTCAGTGACGTCATTAGTTTGGCAGAGTGTCTTGCCATCTCTGCCATACCCTTTATACAGCGCACTTGCATTGGGGCTGTGTCTTATATCCCTTGTTTTTTTTCTATATAGCAATTGGCAGTTCGCATGGGCGTTTAGGGTTTAATAAAGAGGAATATTTTATTGTTGTATTCTCTCTGGGGACTTTGATAATTGGGTAGGAATTTATTTGAAATGTTTGGAATTACTGTGTGAACATTTATTACCCAAGTGTGTATACATTTCTTAGTTCTTTTAACTGTTTTTTTATTTTTATAATTACACACGCACATGTGTTATTTTGGGTGCATATGTGTGTGTATGTAATGTGGGAGTGGTTGCTATAAGCTTACTCAGCAATCTGAGGGGCGAGGGGGCAATTCTTTTCTCTCTCTCACTCTCTCTCTCTCTCTCTCTCTCTCTCTCTCTCTCTCTCTCTCTCTCTCTCTCTCTCTCTGTCTGTCTGCTCAGTTCCGTTTTCTATACGTAGAGATTCCCATTCTCTTAGTGTTTTTGCTGGTTGGCCTTGAAAGACGCCATTTTGACCCACTTGCAATCAGCTGTGCATTTAACCAGTAATTTTTTTTTTCTTTTTCCCCTTGGGGCTTTAAATTTAATTGTGGGGTTGGTTCATTTTGAATTTAATTTTGAGGTTTAGTTTAATGATGGGTTTAATTAATTGCTAATTTAATTATGGGTTTAATTAATTGCTAATTTAATTATGGGTTTAATTAATTTTAAATTTAATTTCGGGCTTACTTAATTTTGAATTGAATTGAGGATTTAGTTAATTTTGGATTTAATTGAGGGTTTAATTCACTTTGGATTTAATGGTGGGTTTGAGTAGTACCTTCTCTTGAGTTTTGGGAATTAATTGTTAGAGTAAAGGGAATTAACATTCTGGGTTTCGTGTTGCATGGGAATTCTTTCAAGGGGAAATTGTCTTTTCTTGTGGGTTATTTTTCTGTAAGGGGTGTGCTTCTCGGGATAGGTCAGCCAGAATAGGTTGTGGTGTTATGAAGAAAAGCTGCAAAAATGAGGAGAAGGAAATAGTGATCCAGAGATTCCTTAGATCAACCTATGGCTGTGTGGGACGCTGAGATCCAGTCGGCAGTCTGAAGGATTTCGCTGAAAGTTGGAATGGCCAAAGATCGATGGTTGGCTTAAGTTCTTGGACCCTACGTGTTCGTTGCTTCAATTGTAATATGCAGGGACACATTAAGAGATTTGTCGTGTTAAATATTGTGGCAGTTGTAAGAGTTATGGTCATCCTTGGCGGTCCTGCCCGTCTCGGAGACTGTATAATGGTAGGCCTGCATTTCAGAATTTTGGTAGCTCAGATAAGAAAGTTCCTCACACAGATTTTTCGAGGGGATCTTGTGATCGGCGGACATTGTCTAAAGACTGATCAGTTGTAAAGGAAAACTGGATGGTTGTTTCTTGGGATATAGGAATTCTGGGGGAACCCTCAGGGTCGGAGCCAGTTGTAATTGGATCTGTATATGGTATAAATGTAAGGGTCTTTATAGATACAGGTGCCTCTATTAACTTGATGAATTATGAGTTGTTCAGGTCAATGTTTTCCGATCGCTCTTTGAGACCAGCCAATGAAACTGTATGTGATGTTCAAGCAAATAGGTTACGAATTTTGGGATGTGTAGATGTAAATTTATCCCTCGGGGGTAGATCTTTCACAGAACCATTTTTTTATTATACAAGGGGGTGCTTAGGGGAATACTTTGTTATTGGGTCATCCAGCGTGTCGGAAACAAAAGATATCCGTTCATACGAGGGTATGCGGTATAACTGTGGGAGTACCTGGGGTGTTTGTGCCGTATGAGGGGATGGATGTGAGTGTGATGGAGGTTGACGATGGATTGGGTGTACATGAGGATCTGTGGGTGGATGCTGTACATGTGTCGGTGGATAAGAGGTGTTATAAGGGGGTTTTGACGGATGATGTGGTTCTTGGTCTGGGTATGGTTGCGATGGTGAAAGTTCGAGTGAAAGGAGTGCATAAATCCAGGCAGATGTGTGTGGATGAGTATATCGAGAAGCTGAAGCGGGTATTGTGTAAGGGTTCTATAAATAGGGCGTCAAGTTCAGGGGACACTTGGGTGGAGTTGCTAAACTGTAATGATTCAGTTCGCAGTTGTTAGAAGAGTACTTATGCAATCGACTTTGTTGACTGGGTTGATGAAGATAATTCAGTAGTTATTGTTAGGATTGCATAATTTTTCAGAATCAGATTTATAGGCTAGAAGGCAAGTTTTAAGTATCAGTTAGCGAATACTGGTTATAAAGAATATGCTGGGGGTGTAGAAGATGGTCTGGCCGAGTTTGCGGACATAGTCACACTAAAAGGGGATAAGTTAGTGTTAACAAATGTATTAGAACGCAAGGTTCAGTTGGAGGACAAAACTAAGCCTATTTTTGCTCCTTCATATAGGATTCTTTTTAATATTAGAGAACAGGTAGAACAAGAGGTTAATAAGTGGGAGGAAGAAGGCATTGTTAGGCCCAGTTCATCACCTTTTAATTTTCCATAGTTGGCAGTCCCTAAGAAGGATGGTTCAGTCCGAGTTTGTGTAGACTTTAGGAACTTGAACGAGAAAACCATTCGTGATTGCTACCGTTTGGCGTGTTTGCCAGATTTATTTATTGAGATTGGGGGCAAGAACATTTATTCATCAATCAATCTGATGCAAGGGTATTTGCAAGTACTGCTTAGTGAGGAGAGTCAAGAGTACATGGCTTTCTCTTTGCCGAAGGGGCATTATGAGTTCACACGAATGCTATTTGGTTTATCCGGCAGTCCAATGACATTTACTAGGCTAATGAATACAGATTTGCATGGCTTGTTAGGGAAGTACATCAGAAGTGAGGTAACTTTTTGGTCTTATTATTTGTGTAATAATTCAGGCATGAGATATATATATATATATATATATATATATATATATATATATATATATATATATATATATATATATATATATATATATATATATATATATATATGTGTGTGTGTGTGTGTGTGTGTGTGTGTGTGTGTGTGTGTGTGTTTGTGTGTATACACTACACATTATATATATATATATATATATATATATATATATATATATATATATATATATATATATTTAAACGGAGAGGACAGAAGAATCAGCCAAGGTGATAAAATTTACAGGGGAACAGGAGCAGGGACAAACACAGCGACGTACTCTAACTTATTTCGACGGGCTTCGCATTTAGCTGAATGCATCAACAGGGTTCTGTACAATAAATAATGGCCAACAAAAAGTATATGAAAATGCTAGATATCTGAAAAATCGTTTATACACTACTTGAAAGGAAAACCAAAACTTCACATATACGTAAAAGTACACTGAAGACTGACAAAGTTACACAGAAAATTAAAAGCACATATGTTGATTAAAAGTTCAGATAAAGATATACAAAAAGATACACAAAAGTTACAAAGTTAAAAAATATTTGAGGAGCACTGAGGGTCGACGTACCATGGCGAGAGATAAAAACTAAAAGAATGTAAACAAAAACAACAGGTTAAGAAAAGTACAAGGGCGTGAAGGTGGACTGGGTGTTCAACTGTGGAACAAGCTGTTTGATGAAGAGACTCTCGAGGATCAGTAATTCATTTGGGCTGGAGTTTTGACCCACAATAATGAAATTGTCGTATTTAATGGGAACTTTACATTTTTTTGCTATGTTCACATATACTGGACTGTTCAGGAATTGATAGTGAACATCCAGTGCGGAAACTAACTCCCTTGTTGCAGTCTATGCGAACCCTCATCATCCTCTGAGAGGAGCCCATGTAAGTTCCCAGACTACATCTGGGACAAGAATATTTGTACACTACACCGAAGGACATGAGGGGGCATAAACGATCTTTAAATCGGAAACAAGTAGCCAACTCAGAGGGATTTAGGGATAAGTTTAACATTTAATGCGCAAGAATTTTTGTAATAATGTTAGTAAATTCAACCCTAAAGGAATCATCGTGCAAATATGGGAATCAGGCATAAAGGAACTTAGGAACATTTACTTTATTAGGGGCGCTAGTGCAGAACTCTTTATTAAGAACCTGTAAATAATCCTGTTGATGAGCTTGGTAGGAAAGCAGTTATCAATAAAAATATGTTAAAGAAGGGTAATTTCTTTATGAAAAACAGACCAGTTAGATATAAGGAGATAGCTCTATATACAAAGAGTAAAAATGGAGTTAAATTTAAAATTTCGAAAACAAAAGCTATGAAAAATTAGTTCCCAAACCTGTAAATGTCTTTGTTCAAAATAGAAGTATTAAACTGATTGTTTCCACGAGACTTCTACATCTAAAAATGAAAGACGGTCGTTCCTTCCTTTTGGAGGATAAACTTAATATTTAGGTGATACGAATTAACAAATTCTCAGAATGAATTACAGTCAAAATTACGCCTGAAAAGGGTGAAGGTATCGTCGAAATAAATTAGTACTTCTCAAGTGTTTGTTCTGCTCCTGCTCCTGTGTACACACATACACACACACACACACACACACACACACATATATATATATATATATATATATATATATATATATATATATATATATATATATATATATATACATATATATATATATATATATATATATATATATATATATATATATATATATATATATAAATTATAATCTCGTATATATATATATATATATATATATATATATATATATATATATATATATATATATATATATATATATATTCATGCAGCCATGCAAGAGGGATGCTCTAATAATGGCTCAGATAACAGCAATTGACTAACAAAAGGGGGACTGCACTCCGGTGAATAGAATATGCAATAGTGATTTTATTCAAATTACCATAATAATAGAGTTTAAGAGCAAAATTGGAGTGTCCACTTAAAGGTATAATTCACTAACAGAATCAGATGAGAAAATATTTACAGGAGCTATCACTGGAGATCTGTGGCACTGTTCAAATTACTGTACTAATTTCACAAATCACTAAGCAAAGTGCCACACAATGTGCAAGCGTTATCATTATGCCTTCTTTGGCCACTACTGTAGATGTCACAAATATGGGAGAGGATCCTAGAATGTACAGGATAGGGTGCAGAAAGCGAGGCAGGATCACACTGTGATTTCCAGATATCTTGACCGGATATGGCACCTTTAGTTTTTAGGAAGATGGCACTGTTGACCTACAGGTGCTTCCACACAACAGGCACTCGCAACACGGATCTGTAAGAGTAGTGATGTTGAATACATGAAGGGACTTGAAAGACATATCCTGGAATATGTAAGCAAATAGCAAGACACTGGTATCACAAATATACTGTATGTTTACACTGATAATCAAAGCGCATGTTAGAATTAACACTGGTATTCCAGTATTGAAAATCAAACACTACAGTCAAATCCCATGAGTCTCTGAGGAGTAAAGCAATGAAGTAGGTTAGAGAATAGGAGTACAGGTGGAAAAATAAGGTAAGGGTAAATTGTTGAAGCTGAACAGACAACTGCCAATTACATTACCTTAGTCCATGGACAAGCCATGAAGGGATTAGAGCTGGGGTCTTGTAGTAGGGTGTCAGTGGAAGCTGTGTCACGTATTGTCCCACACCATAGAGGGAGTAGATGAAGCAAAGGAGCATTGATGATCTACAGACACCCACCTTCAGAGCGACAGCATCAGAGGGAGGCCTGGTGGGGACTTGATCAGAGCCCCTGGACAGAAGAACTTCTTGAATGGTAGACACCATAAGATACACTAGCTCCTAGAGGGACGGTCAGAGCTTGTATTTATACTGCAAATGGCGCCAATAATGGTCATATTTTGACAGTTTCATCTGAATGTGTTTATCTATTGCCCTTGTCTTGGGTACGCTGCTGATCCTGACAGGTATCTAGAAAGGTCTTTGAAGGTCGGCCAATAAAAGGTTCGAGGAAGGGAGCGTACAATGCAGAGAAACTTAGCGAGGAGGAGCGGGGATGAATAGGAGGAGTCACAGGTGTTGGTCAGGTCAAGACAGTGACCCTCAATGGCATGACAGGTAAAGGCAAGGAGAGGAAGGTTCTCAGAGAGATCTCGTGATGAGATTGACTGGGGACTGTTAACAATAGATTAAATCTCAGAGTCTACATAAATGTACAATGGGCTACTAATTTTCCCCTGAAGCAAGGATTAATATGGTCAGGTCAGGGGTTGACAGTAACTTTGGGTAGGGTCATGAATTATCTCTTCATTTGACACCTGGATGAAATTGCTGGATGGCAAGGAAGGACGAAATTTAGTACTGCTTTTTAATTCTATGTTATGTTATGTCAAAATATATTGAAATATGAAGACGGAAAAAGCAAAAATATAAACAATCAAAAGAACGTTTGTGACAATATATATATATATATATATATATATATATATATATATATATATATATATATATATATATATATATATATATATATATATATATATATATATATATATATATATATATATATATATATATATATATATATATATATATATATATATATATATATATATATATATATATATATATATATATATATATATTAAGTCTGGATTGACTTTGGTCAACAGTGGAGAACTATGTGCTGGCCTGGCACGGTGGCACTCTCTGCAAGCACATCTGGTCTGTCACGATCTAAGCGCATGGGAACAGCATGATAGAACACTGAACCGATCCACCAGAAGTGCCCAGGTTCCGGTGGGGTATGTGAGCGTGTGCGTACGATCTCCCATGGGATATTTATGAGAGGAACAGTGACTCTCACAGGGAGACTGCCTCGATCGTGAGTGGATGATATGTGTTTTTAGCCTGTGCAGTGTTTAAAGAAACTATCACTATGAAGATACATTATCTGGGTCATAGAAAAGTAAGTAAGATCGCCCAGTGACATTTATATCTTTGCAGACTTTTGAAGGAAAGCCCCGGTTAAAGTAGTGAAACTGATCGATGTCTACATAGTGAATTTTCCCATTTAATGCTCCATTAGACATTTTTCTGTTTTGAATATTCGTGGCTTTTAGCACCATTTCAGGTTTTGACATAATGATATGTTTTTTCAACAGGAATTCGAGTTTCGTCCTGAGAGGACGAATGTTTGGAAGTGGTGTTTTTACTCTTACATACTATATGATATATGTTGTGGTCTGTTACAATTATGACATTATTTTGTTTGATGACCAAGGTGTTATTCACTAGTATTGCTTGGTATAGAATCAGTCATATGCTTGTTTGTGGAACAGTATTTCCTCTAGTTAGGTTTTCCATTGATAGGGGGTGTGAATCACTCCCTTTCATGACCAAAGCTTCTGCTGAACCACTTTCGTTAAATTTGCAAATAAAGTCTAGTTTTGTACGTCAGTGTTTATTTTCAATAGGCCTTTGTTATAAAGATAGATACAGTGAGAGAAGTTGACAAAGGGGAAGGGATTTACTGAACCAGGGATGAGCCACGGCTACCACAGACTTCTTAAAGACGTAAGATGATTGATTCTGTTCTTACAACAGATGCACCAATAAAAGATGGCCCTTCTTGACCCAGGAGGGCCATTAACAGTGGTTGGCAGCCATGTTAGACATAGATAGATAAATCAATAGTTAGGGATACGCTTTCGAAGAGACACATTTTAGTAATTCTAGTATTGGCATCTCAGAATAGGTCTTGTTGGGGTCAGCATTTCAACTTAGGGAGCTGATGTTGTGAGGCGCTCTTGAATCAGTCTTTTTCTCTGTGTGTGTTTTAATGATGCGTCACAGGGCGGAAGGTTTTAATATGGGTATTAATAGGGCGTCAATTCATATTGGGGAGTGTTTAGGTTATATAATGGGTATAGTGTAAAGTAATTGCAGTATCTTGACCGGTTGTGTGTTGAAACAAGCAAAATATGCAAGTGTTTTTTTTTTCTCTCTCTCTCTCTCTCTCTCTAATCTCTCTAAGTGTTTTTTCTCTCTCTCTCTCTGTCTTGGGTGAGAGGGTTCTGGCGCCATTAAGCAGAGGCGTACGTAAGTATTATTATTTTTTTCTTATTATTGTTAATTTTAATGTCAGATTCCATTGCTTGTCGTTACACTGCACTTATTATTCCGGCGGTGGCTGTAGTGACGTCATCGAATGAGTGGCGTGTCAGTGATGTCAATAGTTTTGACGGAGTCTCTCGCCTTCTCTGCCAGCATTAGGCAGTGATTTTGAATTTTTATCTTATCTTATATGTTTTTTATATAGCATGCGGCAGTTCACATGGGCGTTGAGGGTTTAGTAAAGGGGAATATTTTATTATTGTGTTATCTCTGGGACTTTGATAATTGGGTAGTAATTTTCTTGACATTTATTGAATTACTGTGCATGCATTTTTTATGCAAGTGTGTAGGCCCTATACATTTTTTTATGTTTTTTAAACTGTTTTTTTTTATTACACACGTATGTGTGTTATTTTGGGTGCGTATGTACATGCATGTAAAGTGGGAGTGGTTGCTATAAGCTTACTCAGTAATCGCTTGTGCCCTGGCGGCAGGAGAGGCAAGCTTATCTCCTTTTGGGTTTTGGGCTCTCAGCATTTTTCCTGTGTGCTATGGCATACCCTGGATGGGAGAGTAATAAGGTGAGGTGTTGTACTGAGGGGGTGAGGGACGAATTCTTTTTGTCTCTGTCTGTCTCTCTCTGTCTGTCTGTCTCTCTCTCTCTCTCTCTCTCTCTCTCTCTCTCTCTCTCTCTCTCTTTCGTGTCTGTTTGCTTGAGTTCCGTTTTCTATAGGTGAGAGTGGATTCCCATTCTCTTTACTTGGGGGAGACCGAGTGTTTTTTTTTTTTTTTTTTGGTTGTCCTTGGAAATGCAAAGTGAGCTTGACCCACTTTTGCAAATCAGCTGTGCATTCAGCCCGTTTTTTTTTTTTTTTTTTTCTCGTGGGACTTTGAATTTTAGTTTTTTGGGATTAATTTAATTTTGGGTTTAATTAATTCTGGATATAATTTTGGTCTTACATAACTTTGAATTTAATTGAGGGTTTAGATGATTTTAAATTTAATCATGCATTTAATTAACTTTGGATTTGATTGTGGGTTTGAGATCTGAAATTAATTGTTATAGTAAAGGGAATTAACATTCTAGGTTTCTGTGTTGTATGGGAATTCTGTCAGGGGAAATTGTTTTTTTTTTTTGTGTTTTCTTCTGTAAGGGGTGACTTTTTGCGGGACTTGGGAAATTTTGCATTTGTGATCAGCCAAGAATAAGTTAACGGATTTATTTACGAAGAAAAGGGCTGTAAAAATGAGGAGAGGAAATAGTAATCAGAGATTCTTTAGATCAGCATATGGTTGTGTAGGACGTGGAGATCCAGTCCGCGGTCTGAAGGGTTTCGTTGAAAGTCGGAATAGCCAAAGATTGATGGATGGCTTAAGTTCTCGGACCCTATGGGTTCGTTGCTTTAATTGCAGTATGCAGGGACACACCAAGAGATTTTGCTGTGTTACATATTGTGGCACTTGTAGGCGTTATAGTCATCCTTGGCTGTCCTGTCCGTCTCGGAGACAGTATAATGGTAGGCCTGTATTTCAGAATTTTGGTGGCTCAGATAAGAAAGTTCCTCACGCAAATTTTGAGGGGATCTTGTGATCGGCAGACATTGTATAAATACTGATCAGTTGCAAAGGAAAACTGAATGGGTTTCTTGGGATATAGAACTTCTGGGGGAACCCTCAGGGTCAAAGCCAGTTGTAATTGGGTCTGTACATGGGATAAATGTAAGAGTTTTATAGATACAGGCACCTCTATTAATTTGATGAATTATGAATTGTTCAGATTGATGTTTTCCGACCACTCTTAAAGACCTGCCAGGGAAACTGTATGTGATGTTCAAGCAAATAGGTTACTGAGTTTGGGATACGTAGATGTAGATTTATCCCTCGGGGATCGATATTTGACAGAACCATTTTTGGTTATACAAGGGGGTGCTTTGGGGAACACTTTGTTACTGGGTCATCCGGCATGTCGGAGACGAAAGATCCCGGTTCATGCGGGGGTATGCGGTATAACTGTGGGGGTACCTTGGGTGTTTGTGCCATATGAAGGGACGGATGTGAGTGGGACGGAGTATGAAGATGGATTGGGTGTACACGAGGATCCGTGGGTGGATGCTGAATATGTGTTGGTAGATAAGAGGTGTTATAAGGGTGTTTTGACGATGATGTGGTGCTTGGTCCTGGTATGGTTGCTATGGTGAAAGTTCAAGTGAAAGAAATGCATAAATCCAGACAGATGTGTGAGGATGAATGTAACAAGTAACTGAAAGGGGTTTTGTGTACGGGTTCTGTAAATAGGGTGTCAAGTTCAGGGGACACATGGGTGGAATTGCTACACTGTAATGATTCAGTTCACAATTATCAGAAGGGTACTTATGCAATCGACTTTGTTGACTAGGTCGATGAACATAATTCAGTAGCTATTGTCGGGGTTTCTTGTAGTTTTTCAGAAGCAGATTTACAAGCTAGAAGGCAAGTGTTTAGGGATCATTTAGCCAATGCTGATTATAAAGAATATGCTGACGGTGTAGTAGATGTTCTGGCCGAGTTTGCGGACATAGTCGCACTAGAAGGAGAAAGTTAGGATTAACAAATGTGTTAGAACACAAGGTTCAGTTGGAGGACAAAACTGAGCCTATTTTTGTTTCTTTATATAGGATTCCTTTTAAGATTAGAGAACAGGTAGAACAAGAGGTTAATAAGTGGGAGGAGGAAGGCATCGTTAGGCCCAATTCCTCACCTTTTAATTTTCCATTGTTGGCAGTCCCTAAGAAGGATGGTTCAGTCCAAGTTTGTGTAGACTTTAGGAAGTTGAATGAGAAAACCTTTCCTGATAGCTACCCTGTGGCGTGTTTGCCAGATTTATTTATTGAGATTGGGGGTAAGAATATTTACTCCTCAACTGATCTCATGCAAGGGTGTTTGCAAGTACTACTTAGCGAGGAGAGTCGAGAGTACACAGCTTTCTCTTTGCTGAAGGGGCATTATGAGTACATGCGAATGCCGTTTGGTTTATCAGGCAGTCCAATAACATTTACTAGGCTAATGAATACAGTTTTGCATGGCTTGTTAGGGAAGTACATATATCTATACATGGACGATATCTTAGTTGCCACTGATTCAGTAGAAGAACATTTAGAAGTTCTGAGGGAGGTTTTTAGGAGGCTTAGATTAGCGGGTTTGAGGATAAAGTTAGCTAAGTGTAATTTTCTCAAGAGGCAGATAGCATATTTAGGTCGTGTCATTTCTAAAGAGGGGGGTTAGAGTGAATGATGATAAAGTTAGGGCAATTGTAGATTTTGCCACTCCTAAGAATAAGAAGGAGATTCTGTCATTCTTAGGTATGGCTGGATTTTTCCGTAGATTTGTGAAGGGTTTTCCATTTGGCATCTCCCTTGACAGATGCCCTGAGGGATGATGTGCAGTTTGTATGGGAAGATGGACAGCAATTAGCTTTTCAGAAGATTAAGGATGCCTTAGTAAATCCCCCAGTGTTGAAGTTCCTGATTTGGAGCGTCCTTTCACGTTGGTAACGGATGCTAATTATGATGAAATACGGGCATGCCTTATGCAGAAGTTCGATGGAAGACTCCATCTTTTTGCATTTTACAGTAGAAAGTTTAAGACACAAGGCAGTAATGAATGGTTATGGTCGGTGATAGACAAAGAGGCCTTTGCCGTTGTGTCTAGCTCAGTGCATTTTAAGATGCTATTGATGGGCAATCAGGTAGAGGTTCTGACGGATCATAAGTAATTTTTGGATCTTTTTAATAAGCTGGATCTTTCCCCAAAAAGAGCTCGGTGGTATCTGACAATCAGGGATTTTGATGCTAAGTTCAAGTATATAGATGGTAGACAGAATGCTGTAGCAAACATCCTTAGTAGAAGTTTTTCTGATGCAGAAGGTACTCATGTATGTTATGTATTCGGGGATTGCATAGACTGGGATATTAGTTTAGTCCATTAATGGAATAAAGTTAACCACTCAGCCAATTGTTATTATTTTTTGAAGTTTTAACACTAGGATGCCCAGATCTAGGAATGTGCCTGAATGCCCAAAGGGAGTCATTTTGACTCCTATGTTTTTTATAGTTATTTCCTGAAATATTTTGCATTTTATTATTATTTCTCACGTTCTTTACAGTTTTGTATACAAACAATGTAATATTATTGCTTATAATGTTCTTTTGTTATAATTAAGGATGCTTAAATTTAGTGGTGTATTTGAATTCCTAGTCAAAGTCATTTTGACCCCTATATATTTTTTAATATTTATTGAAATATCTTAATTGTATTAAAATTTTTTACATTCGTTATTATCATGTATACAAACAGTGTAATTTTATTGCATAATAATTCTCATGTCACTGGTCACAGGTAAAAATCATAAGCGGTTGATTAGGCCAGTATAACTTTTATTTTTGTTATAATTTTGGGAATGTACTTTGTATTCCAATTTTTGCAAACATGAAGAAACTAAAGAGATCTTAGAAATAAAGACAAATAGGTAGCCTAGTAATCGTCCAATGTGCAACTAAATGAATTACAATTTGAGTCTTTGTCACAATATCACATCTTTTAATAAGGCTGGTATAAGTAGTGTACCTGCAAAATTTCTGCACTGTAGCTTTATTAGTTTATGATATATCAAAGGTGTCCAATAAATTGGACGGTGCCCACTTGAAAGTTAAAAGAAACATACCTGTAACACATGCCTGTATATGTGTGTTAGTAGGTATTTAAATAATATGATCATATAGTCCTGAACATTTTATTTCCTTTGAAAATATATCTTTTTTGCATAAAACATGGAAATTAAAGTAGCAAGCCACCAAAAAGCTACTGAATCAAAAAAAAAAAAAAAAAACATGAAAAAATGCCATCTATTATGTGTGATACATTTTGTGACACGCTGGGTGTGATCTACTGAGTATGATACATTTTGTGACACTTTGGATGTAATCCTACATTGCATTTTGTACAGGAGAAGGTTGCCTTTCCGCAGCAATTTGCGCACCTTCGTAAATTTGAAGATTCTAACCAATGATTGAGGCCATTGTATCTAACAGCTCTGTGTGGAGTATGAGCTGTTTTGCCTTGTAGGGATGTTGAACTATTTGACTTCAAAATAGCAACTGGAAGATTTCTTCGAAACTGAAGCAGCTGTGAGTTGCCATCTTTAGTCTTCCTCCACAAAAGCCATGCATTTACAACTGTGACATCAAAGAAATAGCCTATGCAAAAATCGGCCACCACCATTTTCTTTGTCTCGTTCTTATCGATAAGCTGCCACCATTTGATACATCAGGTCTAATCCCCCCATGTGTGTATAGTAGTTTTTTATGGCTACTGGTTGTGGCTGTTGAATATTTTTTTTTCCTTTTCCTTTGAATACCTTTGTGTTGTACCGAGATCTGGTGAGTCAAAATTCGATACAACTGTCACTACATTATTATCTCTTCTGTACCATAATGGAGTCTGTGAACATCATTTCTACATTCTCTTTGTTTTTTTTCGAAACTGTGCCTTACTAGGCAGAGAACATTTGGCTACTTGTTTTCCTAACAGTGCCTGTAGCACACATTGCTATTTGTGTGAGGTATTCCAGCAGTTTGTAAGAAGTAAAATAGTTATCAAAAATACTTTTTATCCAGCATTTGAGGGGTATTTGCTTAGAAGTAGTTTACTGATTCCCTATACCTAACCCAGTATTATCAGTGACTTTCTGTGGACATTTACCATGTAAACATCAAGGCATGATATAGCCAGTGGATGAGTACAATGGTATCGTTTTATACCCAAATCTTATTGGTTTCCCTTTGATAAACTGTTTGGCATAATGTCTACTGAAATAGGGGAATCAGAGACTCATCAACTGAGAGGTGTTCATCCAATGCTCCCAAATCGGGAAATTTCTTGTCAAGCTGGTCTAATAGTGGCCTAAACTTGTAAAAACGATCACTGGGTTACACTTGTAAATTATCATTGAAATCATCTGCAACGAATGGCAACTGATAGAAAGGTGGGGGTGTCACTTTCTCGTGACTAAAACATTCTTTTGTTTGGGTATTTAGCAAAACCAGAAAGAAGCATGCCATCAAATATAAGCCATTACTCATTTTTTTTGTCATGTTGAGTGATTAATTTTTTTGCTGAGCATACAAATTTGTCTGGCTAACAATGTGCTCCATAAAATCATTCGTGAAAATAACTTCAATAACTCAACTTCATCACTAATGCTAGCACATTATCATTCATTTCCATTATATCAGGTTTTCTTTTATTTATATCAAAGACAGGGGCAGTCTCCTTCCACACAACTTCTTTGGTTAGTTTCCTTTGTTTTGTGTTTAGTTTCTTTGAGGAATGTATACTTGGATCCTCATTACTACTGCTGTCAGAATCTTCCTGATGGCTGGGGATAAAATCACAGTTACCCCCTCAATAACCCCTTGCCAAGCTTGTTTATGTTTCCTGTTGCTTCATCATCAGATTTAACTAAATCTTCATCTGTAGGTACATTCCCTTCAGGCTATGGGATGTGTAGGACAATATCTCCACCCTCATCATCCTTTTCCAATAGTGACAATATTTCATGTATTTTTAGACTGGAATGAGACTAAAAACAAAGAATTACATAAACAACATCTTCATCTTTTCAAGAATATTGTACCTCAATCCCACAACCACTCACCACAACACACCCTCAACCTTACACCACACCCTCAACCTCACAGCTCACCCTCAACATCTCTCCACACCACACCCTCTACTTCTCATATTTTTTTACAAAAATATATGCTGGTAGATTTGTCTAAAACTCTCCTGCCCAAAAATCACATTTTATTGCTCTAGTGGACAGTGTCCAAAACTTTGGACACCAATATTTACATACTTCTATATCCTCTTTCCAGCCAGATCAATTCATATTTCCAATAGCCATCTATGCATTGGTCATTCCTTCATTGTTACACTAAGTTAGGGGTAACACAGATACAAAATACAAAAAAATATCAGCCATTTACTCACCCAGGCAGACGATGTGCAGATTTCTTCTGTGACATATTTCAGATTAATGGCTGTAAACAATACGTTAGGTGGCAGATTCTAAAGAAAACCTGCTGAAACCATAGAAAATGTATTAGGGTAAACTGTGTTAAAAGTTGAAGCCAAAAATATTTGTTGTTATAAAGATTATTTCGGTATTACCGACGTCAAAAAAATTGGAGCCTTTAACTAATGGATTAGTAGAAGCTAAGAAAGATGAAGATGAGATTCTGGGAGACAGAAAAGCATTTCTTAGAAGGGAATTAGGAAGGGTTATAAGCTGCCTTTTGCAGGGCTTGGAATTAGAGGGTAATTTGTTAGCTAGAAAGATTAGATACAGACTGAGGAATAGTTAGGATAAGGGCAATACGGCGTAAATAGTTGTTCCTAAAAGTTTACTACCTATGGTGCTAGATATTGTTCACAGTAGGTCTGGCAGTCAGCATTTGGGGATTGAGAAAACGTATCAGAATGTACGGGGACAATTCTTTTGGAAAAACATGGTCACATCGGTAGAAGACTTTGTGAGAAGTTGTGCAGTTTGCAATGCGTGTAAGCCATCAAGGGTCGTTTATTTTAAATTGGCTTCATTCCCAATTCCTACCAGACCCTCATCACGAGTCCACATGGACCTTCTGAGCAGTTTCTGTGAATCTAGTTATGGCCATAGGCACCTGTTGGTGGTTGTTGACGAATTGACTAGGTTCACAGAGATTTTTCCGTTGAAGCATAAAACAGCGGAAGAGGTGGCACTCGCATTCTTTAATGGTTATATTTGCCGTTATGGGGTTCCGGAGGTTCTGATTACAGATAATGGTAGGGAATTCGTGAACAGGACGTCAGAGTGTCTTGCGGATGTAATGGGCATTTGGAAGGTCACTAATATTCCTTATAGAACAGAAGCGAATGGCCGTGTGAACGAGAAAATAGGAAGGTCATTGAAGTTCTTTAGATGACAGTAGTGGGAAATGATGTGAATTGGGATCGATATATTCCACAGGTGCGACATAGTATAAATAAGATGGTTAGTGATACCATTGGAATGTCTTCTAATGAGGCGTTGTTTGGTTACCCAGCGCAGGGTGCATTCGATTTGTTGCCTATTCCATCAGGTGATGAAACAATTAAGGTGTTTATTTGCTTTTTCTATAAAGAGATATATTTAGTTTGATAAGAATCTTGAAATGAAAATGCGAGACATGGTAGATAGGACCAATGCAAAGCCAGGTGGGTTAAAATTGCTGTCGGAGATAGAATTTTTTTTTAAATAAATGTCAGGAACCAGTTAAACTATAAGCTGGGTCCTAAATTTGAAGGTCCTTTCTGCGTTGTAGAACCGAAGAAGGGAATAGATTTGAAATTCCGATAAGAACACGGTGTGTCTCTGGATTGACACCATATCTAAAATGAAAAAGATAGGTTAATGGGAAGTTTGGTAAATTCCTGGGTTGTTGTGGTTATAATCATTTCTATTTCTTTTCTCTCTGTTTTTTTAATGGGTTTTAAATGGGCTTTGTCGTTTTTTAATGGGAGGACATTAGTCCGTAGAGTTATACTTTAATTGTCCGAGTTCAGTTGTTGCTCTTATGTGTTGCAATACTTTGTTAAATTTAAGTGCAAAATACTGTAGAGTTTCATAGTTATATGAAGTTCTTTTTTGTTTGTTTTTTCTTTCCCATTTCAAGATCTGTATCTTAGAGATTCTTGCTTTTGTTTTTATGCTTAAGTTCACATTCACATGACTTTGGGGAAGTCGTGGCATGGGCTAATTTTTGTAGTGAGGTTAGGCCGTGTGTTATTATGTAAGAATATTATGATGTATGGCAGTCGTCTGATGCAATATCTTTGAGTATGGACTTTCAAAATAAAGTTGCAACTTCTAATTTCATTTTTTTGGGGGTTCTAGAATATCAGACGGAATTTGTCTGATCAATGTTACAGCAGTGGTTCTCATCCTGAAGGCGCGTTTCACAGGGTTGGTCAGCAATTTCTAGGAGGCATGGCCTAGGGAAAATTTAATATCAGAAGTTTATAAAATAAATGAAAAAGTATCACCTTTTAACGTTAGTTTACTATGGTCTACCACTCTAGTTAGACTTGCTAGGTTTACCATTATTTTTGTAAATTATTTACCTCATTCCCTGTCCTCGAAACTCCTTCTTCTCTTTCTCTTTTTTTATTTTCCTCCTAATCTGGGCCTTGGAATTTTTACTCATAGATACAAGGGTGCGTGGAGAGAAGGACCAGCCCTGAGGGGGCGTGGTAATCAAAAAGGTTGACAAAACCAGTGTTCACAGGTTTACCTGTAAATTTGTTAGTGATTAGGGTAGGATTGGAAGATCTGTAATCTTCTTCTTTAACGTGCTTTTTCTCATTTTTTCATGGTGTAAGCACGACGCCTTCTTTTGAAGGACTTTTGATTTGGCTTTGAGGCAGACTGTAGTCTTGATCAGCTGCCCTGCCTGACATCGCTTTAGTTTCTTTCTCGGTAGTGTAGTACATGTATCATACTGTCAGTCCCCCAACGTCCTTTCTCCCTTATCAGTTGTTGCACGGGTAGGTGACAGTTCGTGATATGTGTGAGGTGTTTTGTTATGTTTTTAGAAGATGCTGGAGTGGCTTTGTTTTGTGTGTATTAGTCTGTAATAACGCTGATTGGATTACACACATAACCCGGGTGTCTACATGGATAGCAAAGTCTCCGCCTTCTGACCCAGTCAGGATTATCGGATTTGAACTGCGCCACAGTTTCACGAATTCAACTGCTGCTGTAACTGACTGTGCCATTGTGAGGCTATTAGGAAGACTTTAATATGACTTCGTTAATTTAGATTTTTCAGTTCTCTTACAATCAGGATAGATGTACATTGGTAACTGTAGTTGTTATGAAGTATAGGAGAAAGTTGCCAGTATGTCAATTGCTATTTTGCTAAGAATTGAGCAGGTATCGACAGTATTTGGTAACCAGGAAAACGTTTTGTGACATTATGAGATATTTTTCTTCAGATGTTTTGAATTGCTTTTAATGAATTCTGTATATTAGCAGTTTCCTTTCAGATAATATTTTACTAGGAAGAAGCTGTATGGGTAGTATCTTAAAAGTTAGTGTCCTGACAGAGGGTTGGTTGTGGAAATTCTAGTTAACTTGGAATTATTTCACAGTTTTACTACATGACCTTTTCCAAAGTGGTTTTAAGGTTCAGTAATAGTATGGCGTAGCGAGTAGACTAGGTACCTTTTCGGGTTGACTGTCCAACTTACGTTGTGCACCACTTACGAGCAGCGGGGCCTGATGAATGACTTGTATGAGCCTCATCTGGTACAAGTTGGATATGGGAGCCGTCTACGATATGTCTGCAGGTTTCTAGCCATCGCCTTCAGCCGCTTGAGAAGATCCAGGGTTTTGGAGAGATGTCGGGCAGGATGTCTACAAATTGCCGTCATTGCTGGGGACATTGTTTGACGCAAAAGATTCTTGAGCGAGTCGCATTTGAGCATGGGCTTGTGCAGTCGCAGGTTGTTCAGAGTAATTGATCACCAGGGAATTGAGATGTGAAGAGAAGCATGGGCTTCACAGTTTCGCCATCCAGAATATTTAGACCATCAAGGATGCAAGATGGGAAGTGCTGCGTTCCATAAATGAACTGTTACTGGAATAATAATCATGAGACATATAATTTTGTATAGTGTATGTTTTGTATTTAGTGCACTGAACTTTTTGCAAATGATTTTGTAGTTGGCCCTTACTGAACTTTCGATTGACAGTTATCATATCTGAAGAGAAACGTCCAGTGGTAGGTGGTCCGAGCTCCTAGTCTGAATTGATTTGGGTCAACAGTGGAGAACTGTGTGCTGGCCTGGCAGTGGCACTTACTGCAAGTGCATTTTGTCGACTCACAGGTTTTGGACAGTTGGAACAGCTGTTGATAGAACACTGAACCGATCAGACATTGAATGTCCCAGGGTTTCCGGAAGAAGTGGGTAGTGCGTGTGTGTGTACTCCCTATGGTATATTTATGAGAGGAACAGTGACTCTTGCTGGAGATTGCGCAATCTTGAGTGGCTGATATGTGCTTTTTAGCCTGTGCAGTGTTTGCAAAGAAACTGCCACTGGAAGAAATCATTATCTGGGGCCATAGAAAAATAAGTAAGATCGCCCAGAGACATTTATATCTTGAAACCTTTTGAAGGAAAATTTCGGTTGAATTAATGAACTGATCGATGTCTACATAATAAATTTTTCCATTTAATGCTCCACTGAACATTTTTCTGTTTTGAATTTTCATGGCTTTTAGCACCATTTCTGGTTTTGATATATCGATATGTTTTTTTCAACAGGAATTTGAGTTTCGTCCTGAGAGGACGAATATTTGGAAGTGGTGTTTTTACTCTTATATACTATATGACATATATTGTGGTCTGTAACAATTATGACCTTATTACTTTGTTTGATGACCAAGGTGTTAGTCACTAGTATTGCTTGGTTTAGAATTATTAATCTGTTTGTTTGTGAACAGTATTTCCTCTAGTAATATTTTCCATTGATAGGGGGGTGGAATCACTCCTTTCATGACTGAAGCTTTTGTTTAACCACTTTCGTTAAATATGCAAATAAAGTGTAGTTTTGTGTCAGTGTTAAATTTCAGTAGACCTTGTTGTAAAGATATTTACAGTGAGAGAAGATTCAGTGAAGGGAAGTCTGATCAAAGGATGAGCCAGCTACTACAGACATCTTAAAAACTAAGATGATTGATTCTGTTCTTAAAACAGATGCACCACAAAAGATGACCTTCTGACCTGTGGCCATTAACACAGACACACAGTAGACACACGTACACACACATACATTATACACACACACACATATATATATATATATATATATATATATATATATATATATATATATATATATATATATATATATATATATATATATATATATATATATATATATATATATATATGTATATGTATATATATATATATATATATATATATATATATATATATATATATATATATATATATATATATATATATATATATATATATATATATATATATATATATATATATATATATATATATAGAGTATATATATATATATATATATATATATATATATATATATATATATATATATATATATATAGCATTATATATATGTATATATATATATATATATATATATATATATATATATATATAGTATATATATATTATATATATATATATGTATAATATAATTATATATATACATATATATATATATATATATATATATATATATATATATATATATATATATATATATATATATATATATATATATATATATATATATATATATATATATATATATATTATATATATATATATATATATATATATATACATATTATTAATTATATATATACATATATATATATATATATATAGATATATATATATATATATATATATATATATATATATATATATATATATATATATATATATATATATATATATATACATATATATATATATATATATATTATATATATATATATATATATATATATATATATATATATATATATATATATATATATACATATATATATATATATATATATATATATATATATATATATATATATATAGTTATTATATATATATACATATGTGTGTGTGTGTGTGTGTGTGTGTGTGTGTGTGTGTGGCTTTTAGTGAGCCACGTGTCATTTATGATGTTCCCAAACTTGATATCTACGCTAAATTTCCTTCCTGTTCAACGATGAGTTTGGCAAAAAGTTATAAAGATCATTAGCAAAGAATTCTGCTTGTAAATATGAAACTTATTCCGAAAAACCCTTTAACGCTCGGGTCTTTTCAGATCTAAGGATAGACTGTGCCCGTCTCTGTGCATCCAACATCATTTACAAAATATACTTGTCCCAAGTGCGAGCTCAGAACCCATGTTGGATGTACGAGACGGCTACTGAAAGTCCGTGTCTGAATAACAGCGCCAGTTAGGACGGGATGCAGATTGTCCAGCCTGAATTATCAAATATAAGAATACTCTGCAATCTGCAAAACGCAGATTGATATGAAAAACCGAAACAATAGCCCAGCCCAACACGAGGACGAGCTACGACTTTAGAGTCAATTTTCATTAAAGCACTCGCCCCTCGTTAAATGCCCAGACGTCCTCAACACCCTTGTTTATTTTGTGATCTCTGCTGTTCTCTTTTGTTTTCGAGTAGTTTTACCTTCTTCTGTTTAGTCACTTTTAGCCAATGTAATTGTAGGTTTGTTTTAAGATATTTTAAGAAATGTATGTACATTTTTATTTTATTATATATATATATATATATATATATATATATATAGAGAGTATATATATATATATATATATATATATATATATATATATATATATATATATATATATTATCATAATAACTCAGACGTCTCACACACAGCCTCCACCTAATATACCCTTTGTTTATTAAGAACCTCATGGCTGATCAGACATATCAACCCTTCGATCTGTCCCTTTGTTTGCTTTGGAACAGATATTGAGACGATTACAGGTAACAGGGGCCAGGAAGATATTTTATGCCAATCCCCAAGAAGATTAGCCCAATCCAATCGACTCTCTAAAGGTTAAGCTGCCTGAATTGTCTTACCTCCACAGGAAACCCAGGGCAATGGAATCGCTGCCCACCTGGCCAGTGAAGCATGCTTGTACACGGCCCCCACCCCTGGCCGCATGCCTTGAAAGGGAAGCAGTTAGCTAGTGAGTTAGTTGTGAGGAGAGCATGAAGCAAGAGTTCGAGAGAGAGTCCTCCACGCTGG
>NC_089742.1:585851-617579 GCF_040412425.1 Macrobrachium rosenbergii | reverse complement strand
TATCCTATGTTTATTTATTTGTGTTGTTACATTAATTGCATAATATCTATATCACGGATCGCTACTGGTCAAGAAACATAGTGTTAAAACAGCACGGTAGCAAACAACAATAGCAAATTTATTAGCAATATTAAAGATACTTTGCAGGCAAGCGTTATTGCGATCCCGAAAATCTCCGGATTGTGGTAGTGCAGGTTCACCGGTCGCACCGGGCACGAAAAAGAAATACCATTACCTCTCTCGATATTTTGCAATTATAGAATCAACAGTACGATTATTGTGTCAAAATATTCAAAATGAAAAAACTTCAGCACTAATCTCGCATACCGCATAGTTAAGAGACTAATAGTCTTCGAGGCCTTTGGGCCCACCCCGAAGCTCTGGTTCTTCACAAAGCCCGGCAGTGATATCGCCTTCTCCGAAAGCAGTCTTCGTCGGACTGTTGCCGTCCCCAAGAGACCGGGCCAGCCTGAGCTGTCCATCCCGAGTTCTTACCACCAGCTCGTGATTCGAAGTAGCCTTCTGTCAGACTCTTCCTCGTTGCCGTTTCAGACACCGGCCATCCCGTATTTGGGCCCATTCCCGAAAAGCACCAGCCTCAGCCCGGCAGATACCAGCCCGGGAAAGGTTTCGTCAGACTCCATCTCTTCGCACACCACCAGCCCTCTCGCCGCTCGCAGACCGGCCAGCCTTGAGGCGACTTTCGTCCAGGTCTGAACCTTCAGGCCCGCTCAGCCGGTCTTCCTCGAGAGCAACCCGTCAGACCCTCTCAAGGCCGGAAGCAGCCTCTGGTCAGACCCTTCCCTTCAAGGCTGCCTCAAAGAGACTGGCAAACCTTGTAGGCTTTGGGGCCAATCATGAGGCAGGCCCTTTCCATAGGAAGGAGTCAGACCCATAGGCTGCTTCCTTGGAGGAAGGAAGCGGCCTCTGGGTGCTGACCACTTCAATGCTGCCCTCAGAGACTGGCCATCCTGGGGACTTTGGGTCTCATCCTTGAAGTTCTTGGTCCTCTCAGGCCCGCTTCCCCAGCCTGGCAGGATACCTTTCCTCCGAGGAAGCAGCCCTGGTCAGACCCTTCCCTTCAAGGCTGCCCTCAAGAGACTGGCAAACCTTGTAGGCTTTTGAGGCTAATCCTTAAAGGGTTTGGCCCTTTCCATGGGAAGGGTCAGACCCAGGCTGCTTCCTTGGAGGAAGTGAAGCTGCCTCTGGTCGGACCCTTCCCTTCAAGGCTGCCTCAAGAGACTGGCCATCCTGGAGGACTTTGGGTCTCATCCTTGAAGTTCTTGGGCCCTCTCCAGGCCCGCTTCCCCAGCCTGGCAGGATACCTGCCTTCCTCTGAGGAAGCAGCCTCTGGGTCAGACCTTCCCTTCAAGGCTGCCCTCAAGAGACTGGCCATCCTTGGAGGACCTCAGAAGTTCTTGGGCCCCTCTCAGGCCTGCTTCCAGCCTGGTACACCCTGCCTTCCTTCGGACCTTCCTCAAGGCTGCCCTCAAGAAACTGGCCATCCTTGGAGGACTTTGGGCTCATCCTGAAGTTCTTGGGCCCTCCAGGCCTGCTTCCCAGCCTGGCAGGATACCTGCCTTCCTCCGAGGAAGCAGCCTCTGGGTCGGACCCTTCCCTTCAAGGCTGCCCTCAAGAGACTGGCCATCCTTGGGGACTTTGGGCCTCATCCTTGAAGTTCTTGGGCCCTCTCCAGGCCTGCATCCCAGCCTGGCAGGATACCTGCCTTCTTCCGAGGAAGCAGCCTCTCTGGGTCGGACCCTTCCCTTCAAGGCTGCCCTCAAGAGACTGGCCATCCTTGAGGACTTTGGGCCTCATCCTGAAGTTCTGGGGCCCTCTCCAGGCCTGCTTCCCAGCCTGACAGGATACCTGCCTCCTCCGAGGAAGCAGCCTCTGGGTCGGACCCTTCCCTTCAAGGCTGCCCTCAAAAGACTGGCAAGCCTTGTAGGCTTTGGGGGCCAATCCCAAAGGGGCTTGGGCCCTTTCCATGGAAGGGTCAGACCCATAGGCTGCTTCCTTGGAGGAAGGAAGGGCCCTGGGTCAACCCTTCCCCACCAATACTCTTTGCTTTCTCTTACCCTACTTTTCAAAACTGGCACTTTCTGTCTCCTGAAGGCTTCCAGACGATTTGAAGCATCTCGAGATTGTTCTGAACACTTTGAAGCTCGGCGCATGCGCGAATGGCATTTCTCTCGTCCTTCCAGGAGCCGGAGACTGAAGGATTCAAAATGTCTTCAAGGAAAATCTCGAAGGTTTTAGATCATTTCAACATCGCGATAACCATTACTTGGAGTTCTTTTTCTGGCACATAAACAGCTTCTTTGCTTTAAGGAGTCGTCTTCTATAAACTTATGAGATTCCCTCTTACTGACAATATTGATCATCCTTCGATTCTTCCTTGCTTCTCCGAAAAGTAATTCTGTGAATCCAAAATCTTTGAAGTAGTTTCTAACACCTCAGGTTATCTACTTTTTTCTTCGTCAGCATTCTTCAGTATACCTCCACGCCGATGTCGTCTCTTTTTGTTCCTTCTCTTTCTTATTTCGAGCGAAGAACTGCTCCAAGCGGTAATTTTGGGCATCCAAAATCCTCTCAATCAGCTTAGAAACACCTCAAGTTCTCTACCTTTTTTTTCGTATAAATTCTTCAGTTCCTCCGTTCCACTGTCTTCCTCTCTTCTTGATTATTTCCTTCCTTATTTCGAATGAAGAGCTTGGCGTCCGTGAGTGACAATACGACTGTAGAGGTGCCGAATAATCGCAGAAGGCAGAACCTCGACTTCATACTGCTCCACGAAGTAGTCCATATTTTCAGCAGTAAACAATTACAGACTGAAGCTATCTGCCATTCTCGTGATGTACTTTTCCTCTTGAAAATCTCTTTTAGTCGATCTGCTTCGTCATCCAGTTCATTTTAACCATAAACTTCACCTTCTTTGCTCACATGCTGTCTCTGAAGGCTTCAAGACGTCTTCCTGGAGGATCCCTGAGATGGCCACTGTAGTCCTTGGTGTCAGTGCACCTATTGAGTGATGGCGCTATACGCATGAGCGGAAGAATTCTAAAACGACTGCAGGAAAACACGAAGATATTACGGCGCCAGGCGACAATGATTCTTTCTTGCAGCAGAAGGTATGAAATTTTCTTGAAAGCTTTTTATTGCGACGAAAACATCAATATTTAAAAAAAGAAAGAAATTAAAAATTTAGTGAAACATCATCATCGTATCCTTTTCTCTCGTCGCCGGGAGAAATATATATATATATATATATATATATATATATATATATATATATATATATATATATATATATATATATATATATATATATATATATATATATATATATATATATATATATATATATATATATATATATATATATATATATATATATATATATATATATATATATATATATATATATATATATATATATATATATATATATATATATATATATATATATATATATATATATATATATATATATATATATATATATATATATATATATATATATATATATATATATATATATATATATATATATATATATATATTTATATATATATATATATATATATTATATATATATATATATATATATATATATATATATATATATATATATATATATATATTTATATATCTATATATATTATATATATATATGTATATATATATATATATATATATAGATAGATATATATATATATATATCCGACGATATATATATATATATATATATATTCATATATATATATATATATATATATTTATAGATATTTATATATAAAAAAATATATATATATATAATATATATATATATATATATATATATATATATATATATATATATATATATATATATATATATATATATATTATTTATAAAAATATATATATATATATATATATATATATATATATATATATATATATATATATATATATATATATATATATATATATATATATATATATATATATATATATATATATATATATATATATATATATATATATATATATATATATATATATATACATATATATATATATATATATATATATATATATATATATTATATATATATATATATATATATATATATATATGTATATCTACATATATTTATATATCTATATATATGTATATATATGTATAGATAGGTAGATAGATAGATAGATATCTCCTCCCAATACGAGGGAAAAGGATACGATGATGATGATTTTTCACATTTACATTTATTTCTTTAAAAAAATGCTATTTTCGTGGCAATAAAGCTTTCTAGAAAATTTCACCCCCAAGGGAGGACAAGATCAACTTGGAAATTATTATTATAGATAGATACATACACATAAATATATGTTTATATATATATATACATATATTTTATATATATATTTTATATATATATGTGTGTGTGTGTGTGTGTGTGTGTGTGTGTGTGTGTATACACTGGTTTGTGCGTCTGTGTGCGTTAATTTTTTTAATAGTTAAAAATAAGGTGGTCTCAAGAATTTCTGTTTCCTGAAATGGTCATCACTAGCGCCCAGTAATCCAGTCAGCTTCAAGAGAAAAGTGACCTTTTTTGTTTTAACAAGGCTTCTCCATTGCCATTGATCACCTTATTAAGGGGGAGAGAGAGAGAGAGAGAGATGGCTGCCTCCAGCAAGGAATGATTAAGTTTTTTCGCATAGCAGAGTAAGTTATAAATATATAGTTTTTTTATGGTACCAGCATCAAATTATAATAGTAGATTTTTTTGAAGGATACAGAGTAGTTTAAATCGCTTGTCTTATTTAAAGAAAAATTCTTCTTCGGAAAAGAAATAATTTTTAGATTCTTCAAGAACACTATTAAAGACGCACGGGAAAACTTTTCCAATATTCCTGGAAAACCTGTCTACCATATACTTTGGAGGCTTGTATTTCAAGTCAATGGTCCCTGTATGCTTGTCCCGTATGAATTGGATTCATATTCTAAAAAAAAAAAAAATAGTAATAAAAAAAAATACTCATAGTAGCATGAGTCTTAAAATGACGAACAAATCCACAGTTGTATATTTATCTTTAAATATATGTACATATACATAACTGTGAATTGCTTCTCCAATAATAATAATAATAATAATAATAATAATAATAATAATAATAATAATAATAATAATAATAATAATAATAATAATAATAATAATAATACTGAGATAATATTAAGCAAACTTTTTACTGATGAAGATGCAATTTTTAATAATTTTAGTAGAACATTTTTTTAAACAACTTTTAGAGCTGGCCGTGCTGGACACGACCTTTGCCTTCAGTTTGTATAAACAAACTGAAGGGATGGCCATGGATCACCACTTGGTCCAATTTTTGCTAACATCTTCATGTGCTCCCTGGAGGAGCGCATAATAGAAGAATGTCCCATTAGGTTAGGTTAGGTTAGGTTAGGTTAGGTCAAGATATCGAAGATATGTTGACGACACGTTCTCCCTATTTCGTCATGAATGTCATGCAGAGTCCTTTCTGGAGTTCGTCATCCGACAACATCCAAACATAAGGTTCGCTATGGAGAAGGAGGTAAATAACAAACTCCCCTTCCTTGATCTTATTATTTCCAGAGGTGACTCAGGTTTTACACAGGTGTGTATAGAAAAAATACATTTACTGGTTTGGGAATGAATTTTTATAGTTCGTGTTTCTTTCATTTGAAACTGAACTCTATTTTAACCCTCCTCCATAGGGCTTACACCCACTCGTCAAACTGGAAGAGTTTCCACGATGAGATATCCTTTTAGTGAAATATTTCAATAATAATTGTTTTCCATCACGACTTTTTTTCAGATCCCTAAATAAACTGCTACTACAGAAAATGACTCCGCAACACCTGAATCGACTGTGCCGGAAACTAAAGATGCATGCAAGTTTCCCTTTCGTGCATGATGATACTTTTAGGAGAAAATGCACAGCCATTATTCAAAAGAGTTTTCCAGCTTTAAACCTGAAAATCATCCCGAAAAATCCCTTTACAATAGGGTCTCTGTTCAGAGTCAAAGACCAGCTCAGTCCTCTGTTTTCGTCCAGCGTTGTTTACAAGTACACTTGCCTGGGATGTGATCACAGGATATACATATGTGGGATGCACGAGGAGGCTGTTGAAGGTCCGCATAGATTCCCACAGGGGCATAAGTCATAGAACAGGTAGCAGGTTATCTAATCCTGAGCAATCAAATATACGAAATCATTCAAAATTATGTAAAACTTATATTGACAGCAAGGATTTTTCCATCCTAGGCCGAGTGCAGAACAACAACGACTTAACCATCCTAGAATCCATAATTATCAGGAAGACTGTGCCGTCATTAAATACTCAATCGTCCTCAGTGAAATTGTTTATAGCCTAGTTTGGGCAACTGGTTTTCCTCACTCTGTTTGTACTTATTTATGTTAGTCTTGTTCTTTCTTTCATATAGGTAGGTTGATTTAAGATTTTAGTGAACTCCTTTTTACTCATTATTGACTTGTCTTGGAATGAGGTGTTTTGTTTTAAATATTTTTACTACATAAAGAGCTGTTGCCATTGCATTAATTTCTTATTGATGTTCGCAAATTATATTATATTTTATAGCCTTGAAAATGCGACTTGGAATTCGTCATGAAAACGTCGGCATTGAAAATAAACTGTAGATGATGAGGATGCCTTTCCCTACTGCTTCCTTCAGTGATGTTATATATATATATATATATATATATATATATATATATATATATATATATATATATATATATATATATATATATATATATATATATTATATAAAAGGACCTCATTCAAACTGCATGGTATCTATAGATACCATCCAGTTTGAATGAGGTCCTTTAGTAATTTAGTTAATGCACAGAACAATTGTGTATGTGATAAAGTTAATATATACGTATGTATACATATATGTGTGTGTTAGTGTGTATATTAACAGATAGTTAGACACAGAGATAGATGCATAGATAGAAAGATATATATATATATATATATATATATATATATATATATATATATATATATATATATATATATATATATATATATATATATATATATATATATATATATATATATATATATATATATATATATATATATATATATATATATATATATATATATATATATATATATATATATATATATATATATATATATATATATTATATATATATATATATATATATATATATATATATATATATATATATATATATATATATATATATATATATATATACATATATATATATATATATATATATATATATATACATATATACATATGCATATATATAGTAGGGAGTACGGATAGGAAGAACAGTCAGCTCATCATTGATATATTTATTAATAGGTGCGCTTCAGGATCATCCATATCCCATCTTTTCTGGCTAAAAAGATACAAAAACACTAATTAAAACTGACAACAGAGCTTACAAAATTAAAATGCTTTAAAGATTGAAAATGACAATGACAAAACAAGAAATAGATTACCTTCAGTAGTAAAGTCCAGAGGATGAAAACTGAATAAGAGTAAACAAGGTTAGCAAGTAAACAAGAAAGGCGGGGGTTACTATAGTACGACCGTTTTAGGAAGAGACTTTGCCCCTCTTAAACTGACCATTAACCTTCTGACTTCAAGCTCATTGTTTGCGCTTGTTATCAAGCACGTGTACTATAATAGAAAGTTCTGAATGAAGTTTTGTTGTCCCACTTAAATTTTAGATAAAAAAAAAAATTCAATATATGAAAATGATAGATGCAAGAAATTTGGAAACCTAGATGTGCTTTCATTTTCAGTTTTGTTTATTTGGATGCTGTACTGAGCAATGTTCTTGAGTTACGTCATCTACTATAGTTTTTTATTACTGTTCCTTTGCTGTTATCGAAGTCATATAATTGTGATATAGTTTGAGCTTTTGAATTGTTTTTTCTTTCGTGTATGCCGTGATCCGTCTTTACCTCCTTGCTGTATCAAGGTTGAATTTTCACTGTGCAGCTATAAAATAGCTCATAATAAATATTCTTTAAATATTGTTACACCCATATATATATATATATATATATATATATATATATATATATATATATATATATATATATATATATATATATATATATATATATATATATATATATATATATATATAGCTATTTTATATATATAAAAATTCAACCTTGATACAGCAAGGATATAAAGATATATATATATATATATATACATAAGAAAACAATATATATATAAATATATATATATATATATATATATATATATATATATATATATATATATATATATATATATATATATATATATATATATATATATATATATTTATACAGTATTAGATTTACCTGTGCTTTTTAAAGCACTGTCATATGATACTCATTATTACTGCTGTGGCATTTTATAGTTATATGTAGATTTTTAAAGATATTTCTGCCACTTTCTGTCGAAAAAACATCTATATTTCAATTTATTTCAATTTCAGTGTTCAACAGGATATCACACAACAAGGGAAAGCAATAAATTTATTTACAATCGAAGTATGAGGAGACATTATATGAAGAATCCTCGTCAGAGGATGCTATATCGATAACAAAAGAATCTATATATTTATCAATGCAAACATCTCTTGAAGCGTCATCTCTTTTTATATCTTCGGCATGTCTCACATCATTAGCCCAGTTGTCAGAAGATATGGATTTAGATTTTTGACCAAAGGAAGCAGGTCTGATTTTTAAAATGATTCTTCTTTGCCACGTATGATTTCACTGCGCCCATATCAGTTCTGTTGCATTATACTGGCAGTGATATGTAGAGCCTAACCACTATGTCCATGATCTCTTGCCAGTCTGTCAATCACGTAATCATTTTCTTTAAACAGATTTACTAATTTTTTATTAGCCAATTTAACTTCATCCTTTTTGGCAGACATTGTCAGGTTTATTAATTCAACTGAATGGAAAGCGTTATCCAACACTATGATGGCAGATGGCCCTATATTGGGAAGAAGCTGGGTTTTAAACCATTTTCAAACACTGAGAATTCATTGAATTTCTAGAAGAATCCCTTGTCAGCTGGATGCTTGATCATTGATAAAAATATTACAAAATTGCAACCAATATTGTGATTTATCTACTTACTCTCAATGTTATTGATGTACAATTAGAAGGAATAAATCATAGGTAAAAATTTTTATTCTGTCACGGCTCTCTCTCTCTCTCTCTCTCTCTCATCTCTTTTTTTTTTTTTGCCCAGCTAGTGGAATAGTAAGCGGAACCATAAAAATGATGAACATTCTTTATGATTAGTTTTCTGACGAATATACAAATAATTTTTAACTTAATACAAACTGATGTAGCTGTCTTCTTACGGATTCAAACAGAATTAGAGAAAATGACAAAAAAAAAAAAGACTGTCATCCCAATCAGTGCAGTTGCTTATACTCTGGCAACACTAAACCCCGATATATAGTACTTATCCTATGTTTATTTATTTGTGTTGTTACATTAATTTTTTAATAATATCTATATCACGGATCGCTACTATCACAATATTATCATATAAATAAAACAGTTAATTTGCAGCAAAACAACAAATACAAACGCTAACAATGATTGTTTACGATTTCGTGCGTCTGGTAGCATGCTCTTTGACTACCGTCTGAAAACCCTCCGGATTGTTTGTGAGGTCTCATCTCGGCCAATCAAAGGGTTAATAACTTCATCACTGGGACTCGGAAGGATCTGACATTGTCCTACTTTTAGAAGCCCCATGTACCAGCAATGATTTATTAATCCTGGGATGACTCAACTGAATGATAAGAAGTTCTACAAACGCTCGTTCATCAACACTAACCTCTTAATGGCCAGATGGCCCTCTGGAATTCATTACAGGTGAAACTAGAGAGTGGGTCTTTAAACCATTTTTCAAACACTGCAGTGATTTCATCTGAATTGCATGTCTTTAATATATGTAATCCCTTGTCAGCCTGGGTTACGTGATCATTGTGTAAAAATTTACCCAGAAATATTAACATGGTTATTGTGCAATTTATCCTTTGATTGTGTATTATTCAATTTTGCTAGGATAGCCAATAATATTGATGTAATTCTGCTTAACACTAGATGCCCAGATAATGTGCCTGATCATAGGTCATTTTGAAAAATTTTTATAGTTATTTCCTGAAATATTTTGCATTTTATTATTATTTCTCACGTTCTTTACAGTTTTGTATACAAACAATGTAATATTATTGCTTATAATGTTCTTTTGTTATAATTAAGATGCTAAATTTAGTGGAAATTCTAGTCAGTCATTTTGAACCATAAATTTTTTTATATTTATTGAAATATCTTAATTGTATTTTAATTTTTACATTCTTTATTATCATGATACAAACAGTGTAATTTTATTGCATAATAATTCTCATGTCATTGGTCCCACAAAAATCATATTTGATTAACTATATAACAACTTTTTGTAATTTTGGGAATGTACTTTTATTCCAATTTTTGCAAACATGAATTACACTAAAGAGATCAAAAAAAAAAAAATAGGTAGCCTAGAATCTGTGTGCAACTAAATGAATTACAATTTGAGTCTTTGTCATATCACATCTTTTAACACTAAACCTGCAGACAAGTATATAGTTTTTACTTTTCATCCTATGTTTATTTATTTCAATTGTTGTTACATTTAATTGGTCATTGTTTTCTATATCACGGATTATTTCGCTACTCTAATTTCTTTCAATATTTATCATAATTCCTCTGACAATTGTTTAAAACAGGTTAATTTTTTCATTTGTCAAAACAATAAATAACAAACGCTGCCAGGTCCAATGTGTTTTGAAAAGATTTCAGGCCACCGCCTTGTGCTTGTTCTGGTAATACTTTCGAGCCATTTGGTGTCAACGCCATGTTTACCGTCTGAAAACCCTCTTCGGCATTGTGAGCAACTTCTTGATGAGGTCTAAGAACAACATCTTTTTTAGTTTTTCCTTAATAAACTGTTAATCATATCATCAGACTTGTAAATCTTAGTTGAGTACAACTTGTCTTTCATGGTTTTCTGACTTTCTCCTTCTGTTTTTATTCAAGCCCTATGTACTGGCAATGATCTTTAGTTGGCTAAGTTGACAGATTAAAATCCTTGGGAGTGACATTTCTCCATGTTGAACTAGTGCAGTCCGTTTTGAAGAATGTTTCTTTTCCTTACAACGGAAAACCATTCACCAGATCCTTACTCTCCTCTACAGCTCAAGAGTCAGAACATAACCTCTTATGATGTTACTTGAATGCCGCTCTGGAAATTCATTAATCAGGAAAATGGTCAAAAAATTAGAGATCTGGGTCTTAAGAAATCAAGCCTCTTTGTAACAACCATTATATTAGAGTCTTGAATACGTGATTAAAAATGATTAGAAAACGCCTTGCATGTTTTAATATATGTAATCAAAATCTACCTGAGCATCCATTTTAAAAACTAAAAATTAATGTCTTGTGTCTTGGCCTATTCTTAACAGCTGGTTATTAATACACTCAAATCATTAAAAGTCATAATTCAGTTATTCAAAAGAACTAGTCGAGAGCACTTTGAATAATCATTTACTCCATCGGGCATTCTAGTGTTAAATGTGTAGTTTACTGTTAAGCCAGGAATTATAGGCAGTTGTTATGACTTTTAGTTCTGCTTGGTAATATTAATTGATGACCTATCGAAATTTTCAGGTGATTACCGAACTGAATTGAGACACATGTGTTATACCCACTACCTCGCATCAATAGTTGTAATTACTTCAGGACCTCGGGCAGTTAATGAGAGCCTCTAATAGTTTATCAAGTTGCTTATTTTTACTTAAGGGAAGTTCTCTATGTATGATAGTATATTGTTAATATACAGAATAATTATGTTATGTGTTTCCTTGGTGCCTAGAGTTTTTACGTGTATTTTATTGGTGTCTCCTTAAAAAATTTAGTTCATGGCGCCCGAACAGGGACTGTTGCAAGTTAGGTAATTAAGAGGCTCTCAAAATTAGGTTGCACTGGTTTAGCTGTAGCTCACTCCCTCGGGGTTTTCTATTAGCAATCATTGTTACTGGGGATTTTTTGTCAAGTAATATATTATCATGTCCAATTTAAAACTGCTTATTACTCAGAGAAAGGTTATTCGTAAGAAAGTAACGGATGCCTTTAATAAATTGGGGTCCTACGTAAATTTTACTGTATCCCAGAAAGTATCGGAAAAGGGTCTCCTGTTAAGTTACCAGAAGGGTTTGTTAGGTTTGGATTTTAAAATTCAAAGTTTAAAGTTCGAGGATAGCGCAGTTACAGAACTCGAATTAGAAGAGGAATGTTTGGTTTGCCTTGATTATTTAGATAAGATAGAGAGATGTTTGCCTTTGCTTGAATTTTCTCCTTCCCGTAGTGTCACGGACACAGCTCTTAGTTTACTAAAGCAGCCAACAGCGCCCCTCCCTAAATTTAGTTGCAAGGAAAATGAGGATCTCTTGCAGTTTTTTGTAGAATTTGAGGCTACTACTGGTGTTTATAAATATCCTGATAGGGATTTGTTACTTTTGCTTAAACAGCAAGTTGAAGGTCGTGCAAAGGTTTTGCTGAATTCTCTTGAAGCAGATAAACAGAGTTACCAAGATGCTAAATCGCTCTTGATTAAAGCTTTTGCTTCGGAAGAAGTTAGGAAGTCTTCCACCGTTAAGAAACTAACAGAGTTGAAACTAAATCTAGGTGATGACCCATTTAATCATGTTTCAAGGCTAAAGAATCTATGTGAGTCTACTAAGGTTTTGCAAATATCCTCTGATGATTTTTTGACTTATTTTGCTTGGCTAGGTTTGAATGATGAATTTAGGAAAGAGTTGGTGCAAATTACTAATAAGACTTCTCCTTCAATTGCGGAAATTTTGGATAACTTTTTTTGTAGCTTGCCGAGAGGTATGAAAACTCGAGAAAATTGTCAATTGTTACGCCTTCAAAGCATTCCTTATCAAACAATAGTAGTACTGAAGATACTGATAGTTTTGCTAGTTTGGCAGTTAAAGTGCATTCTCTTAAGAATAAAGTCCTACCTAGTTGTTCGTTATGTTCAAAGGTCCATGGTAAGGATTTCAATCATTTACTATATAAATGTACTAAATTTCCCACTCCACAGTCTAAAGTAGATAAATTGAAGTATTTTAAAGGTTGTTTGAAATGTGCTAGTTTTTCGCATCCCACTGCTAAATGTAAATTTAGGTTTAAACAAAAATGTTTTAAATGTTTTGGCTGGCATTTTTTCTTTTCTGTGTAACAAAGATAATTCACATGATTGTAAGAAAAGTGAAGCTATAACAAGCGCAGAAACAAATAATGGGGTTACAGTGTTCTCAAATTTCGTTAGTGACTCTGTTCTTCCTACTTTCACTTTTGGCATTGTTGGACAAGAGCGCTTGTATAGGGCATAAAAAGACAGTGGGTCTCAAAGTACTTTTGTTTCACAGAAATTAGCTGATACTTATGACTTCGAAACTATCAAAAATAATGTTAATCTTACAATTCATGGTTTCAATGGTGTTAAAACTTACAGGAGCAAGGTAGTTCAGATTCCTATTACTCTAGGAAATGGTAATTATAATATTCCAGCCATGGTTATTCCTGAAATCAGGATTAAGTTGAATTTACCGATGCTCGGCACGGCAGTGAAGGGATTTTTAGATAAAGGGTTTACATTTGCTGATGTGGGTCTTCATTCAAATATCCGGGAAGTAATGGATATTGAATTTCTGCTTGGTTCAGATGCTGCTTTTTGTATTCCAAGTAAAGACGTCGTGTTTGGAAAGGATACTCTGTCAGTATATGTAGATTCCCCAATTGGCGTTATGCTGGTAGGCAATGTTCAAAGACTGGTCGATAATATACCTTTTTTGCCACGGCCTTCGATGCCTGTCAGTGCTAGTATTCCTAGTCCACCTAGTGTGGAGTCTTTTGAAAGTGTCCACACTCACTCGTTATTTGTTGCAGATTTTATCCTCCCTACTCTGGATGATGAGGTTCATGACCTTCACTATAATACTTTGAAAAGTAGTAGTAATTTTTCTGTTTTGAGTGACAAGGGAAAGCTTATGGAGTGTAAACTACAAAAGGCCACAAATGAAATATTGGAGCTTGAATGCCCTAAATTCATTAATTATGACCAAACTATTTATGAGGAAGAAACTGTAGAACTGAATAAGCAGTTAGTTGATTATACTTTTAATAATATATCTAGAGAAGTCGATGGTAGGATTAGAGTTCCCTTACTTTGGAATGGTGAGGTATCGCACTTGCTCTCGAAAAATGAACATTTAGCAGAGGTAATTTTGAAGTCCAATTTTAGGAAGCTTAAAAATAATGTTAGTTATTTACATTTAATGGATCAGACTATTAAGGATCAGATAGCAGCTGGTATAATAAAACCTATTCATGATCTTGAACAATATAAAGCCCTGCACCCAGATTATGCTTTCCTTCCTCACATGGGCATTTTTAAGCCTGAGAGGGAGACCACCAAGTGTCGGGTGGTCTTGTTATCCAATTTGAGAGAGAATGAGAAAAATAAGAAACTAAGCCTCTCTCACAACCAGTGTATGCATCCAGGTCCCACATTGAACCAAAAGCTATCCTCTGCTTTTCTTCATTTAAGGTTCGGTCAGAAATTGCTTACCTATGACTTGAAAAAAGCATTCAATATGCTTTCCTTAAGTGAATCTGATCAGTCAAAATTGCTGTTCCTTTGGTATAAAAATGTTAAAGCTGGGGACTTTTCTGTTGTAGCTTATCGCAATGTAAGGCTGAGTTTTGGGTTGCGTTGTAGCCCGTTTTTGTTAATGCTTTCTTTATATTATATTTTAGTTTTTAAGGAAGAAACGGATAGAGATTTGTCAGAATTAAAACATTTAATGTACACCTTGCTGTACATGGATAATGGTGCAATTACCATGGAAACTGGAGAGTCTTTAGAATGGGCTTATAATGAGCTACCTCGCATATTTGCTCCGTACAAATTCGAGGTTCAGCAGATGATCACTAATGATAATTCCTTACAAATTAAGATAGATGAAGACATGAAAACTCAGACCCCTGAAACTACAAAGTTGTTTGGTCTTGCATGGGACAGAATAAGAGATGAAATATTTACAAAGCCTATTTGCCTTGATGGCAAGGCCACTACTAAACGTGCTGTTTTGGGAACAATTGCTTCTCAATTTGACATATATGGCTTTAACATGCCTGTTTTAAACAGAAGCCGTTTGTTTATGCACAGGCTTCAGTGCAATAAAAACCTAGGTTGGGATGCATTGTTGCCATTAGAGCTTCAACGTGAATGGGGGAATATATGTAAACAAGCTAATGCTTCTCCTCCCATTAAGATAGGTAGGTATGTCGGACCCAGGAATGGTACTTATAAGCTTATGGCTTATACTGATGCTAGTCACGACTTATATGGTACAGTAATTTTTTTGCAGCACGTTGAATCTGGTAAGGTGAGTTTTGTTCAAGCTAAGAACCGTATGGTTAACACTCAGCTGAAGAATAAGTCAATTCCTTCATTAGAGTTAAATGCCATTGTTTTGGGTGTCGAAACTCTCGTGGAACTACAGAGAGATATCTCTGGACCTTCTTGTCTGAAACCTGTTAACATAGTAGAAATGATTCTCTATGCTGATTCTCTTTGTGCCCTGCACTGGCTTAATTCTTCCTCCCAGAAATTGGATAAAATGCAAAAGTGTTCAACTTTTGTAATGAATAGAATTGGTAATATTCAAAAGTTGTGTCAACGATTTCCAATAAGATTTTGTTTCATTTCAGGAAAAGAGAATCCGGCCGACTGTGTTACTAGATGCCTCTCACATAAGCAGTTGTATAAAACTAATTTTCTCGTCGGTCCGGGTAGGAAGTTGGATGACCTCCCTGGTGGGGAACAGGACATGACTTTTATTATTCCAAATCCTATGACAGTCACAGACTCCGGGTACCGCTCCAGTTTGAATGCACCTGTAGGGGCAGAACTTTCTCAAACAACGTTTTCTTCTCTAACAGGTTCTCCTGAATATGTTATTGATCCCTGCAATTATTCCAGCTTTCGTAAGTTGATTCTGATTTATCGCAGAATACTAGTCGGCATAAGAAACTGGAAGTCAAAGGCAGGTATATGTTCTCAAACCTCATCTGACACTAACCCTAATCTCTTTGCAGAAGCTAGTAAGAGAGTTATTATAACAGAGCAAAGGAGGTGTTTTCCAGAGATCTTTGCTTACTTTCAGAATAAGAATAGTTTTAATCTGAAGGCCATTCCTAACCTCATTACTCAGCTTAATATATTCATGGATGATGATGGTATTCTTAGGGTTAAAAGCAAATTTAAGAAATGGTTTAGCAATAATAATGGTTTTCCTATTCTCCTGCCGAGAGATAGTGTTTTGACTAAGCTAATTATTCTGGATGTTCATTTCAATCTGTTTCATTCAGGATGTTATTCAGTTCTAGCGGAAATACGCAAACAATTTCATATCCCTAGGCATTTTTCGACAATCAAAAAAGCATTAAAACAATGTGTTCATTGTAGGCGTTTTAATAATGGAACTTTCAAATTAAGTCAGAATTCATATAGGGATTTCAGGTCTAATCTACCATCCAAACCATTTGCAAATGTTTTCATAGATCATATGGGTCCTTTCCATGTTAGGAAGAATAATGAAACTCAAAAGTGTGGTTACTATGCATTGCATGTACTTGGAGTAGGGCAGTGAATCTTAAAATCTGCAAGGATCTTGGTGTAAAAGAATTTTTGCGATCTTTTCAGCTGCATTGTTTTGATTATGGAATCCCTGAATTGTGCGTCAGTGATATGGGGACACAGCTTATAGCTGGGGCTAATGTGATGCAGAACCTTTTAAGTGATCATGCAAGTCAGTTACATTTTGAAGAGAACAATATTCGCCCTATACAGTTTCAGCAATATTTTAAAGGATGCAGTAAGCTTGGATCTCTTGTTGAAGTTTGTGTCAAACAGGTTAAAAGATTGTTGTTTGGAAGTATAAAAAATCTTGTTTTATCTTATGAGGACTTTGAATTTATTGTTTGTCACACTGTTCACCTTGTTAATAGGAGACCTATAGCCTTTAAGGAATCCCTTAGAGAAGGAGATTTAGACTTTGTACCTGAACCAATTACACCTGAGAAGTTAGTTAAGGGCTATGAACTGACTTCCTTGAATCTCATTCCAGAATTACAGGGTATACCAGATGAGGATCCTGACTGGCAACCTTGTGTAAATCCCCAACAGGTTAAGGATGAGTATATGAAATTAAGGAAAGTCAGAAATAATCTGTTATCTCAATATCATAACGAGTTTTTGGGTACACTGATTAACCAAGCTGTTGATAAAAAGGATAGATACCAACCTATTACACAGAGGGGTATTAAAATTGGGGATATTGTCCTGCTGAAAGAGGTGCACACAAAACCTAACAATTATCCTATGGGTTTGGTTAAAGAATTGCAATTTAACAGTACCGGTGAAGTTACAGGAGCACTGATACGAAAGGGTTCTACTAGGGAAGTTGTTAAAAGACACATTACAACACTGATTCCTTTTCTCGAAAGATCGGATGATTCAGAACTTTCGTCGACTAATGATTCTGTTAAACTTTTATCAGAGGCTCCCCGTGTCAAAAGAAAGGCTGCTTTCAGTTAGTGAGCAGAAGACCAGGGAGATTTGTGAAATTGGTTTATTTATAAATTACTTGTCCCTATGTAATTACCCTTTGTTACTTTTTTAATAGACCCTTCAACCTGTTTCCCGTTGTTATCGGGGAAAAATGTTTACTTCGGTAATGACGGAGTTAGCCGAAGCAGTCTGGCAGCGAGTTGTCTCCGACTCGGAAGCAAACCCTCTCGTAGGAGATTTTAATCTTGACTTCTATCACTAGGACTTGGAAGGATCTGACTTTCTCCTACTTTTAAAGCCCTATGTACCAGCAATGATCGTGGGGTAGATTTATAGTAATCCTGGGAGTGACCTTCAACCTGTTTCCAGTTGTTGAAAAATGTTTACTTCGGTAATGTGCAGTCGAAATATTATTCAGTTTGCCAATAAGTTCTAAGCAAACTCGTCTCGTCGTTAAATCTTTTGACGTGTCAAACAATGTAATATTATTGCTTATAATGGACTTGAAGGAACATAACCTCTTAATGATTTTTATTTATTGAAATATTTTAATTGTATTTTTAAAGCCCTTGTACCAGCAATGATCGTGGGGTAGATAAATCCTGGGAATTCATTAACAGGTAAAGTCGGTCAACTACAACGCTCGTGGGTCTTAGTCAGAACATAACCTTTTAAATTCCAGCTTGCCAATTTTTCATTTGTGATTTCAGGTTAAGTTTCAACTAGAGCTTAAGTCAAGCCTTCTTTGTAAATTCCAGCTTTAATATATGATTTCAGACTTGTTGCATGTCTTTATCATCTATGAGCCAATTTTACGTGTCTTGTGTCTTGGCATATATATTAACATGGTTATTGTCAGCAATTTATCCTTTCGGGAGTGTTAATATTATTCAATTTTGCTAGCTAGCTAATAATAGCATTTACGTAATTCTGCTTAAATGTGTAGTTTACTGTTAAGCCAGGAATTATAGGCAGTTGTTATGACTTTTAGTTCTGCTTGGTAATATTAATTGATGACCTATCGAAATTTTCAGGTGATTACCGAACTGAATTGAGACACATGTGTTATACCCACTACCTCGCATCAATAGTTGTAATTACTTCAGGACCTCGGGCAGTTAATGAGAGCCTCTAATAGTTTATCAAGTTGCTTATTTTTACTTAAGGGAAGTTCTCTATGTATGATAGTATATTGTTAATATACAGATTAATTATGTTATGTGTTTCCTTGGTGCCTAGAGTTTTTACGTGTATGTTATTGGTGTCTCCTTAAAAAATTTAGTTCATGGCGCCCGAACAGGGACTGTTGCAAGTTAGGTAATTAAGAGGCTCTCAAAATTAGGTTGCACTGGTTTAGCTGTAGCTCACTCCCTCGGGGTTTTCTATTAGCAATCATTGTTACTGGGGATTTTTTGTCAAGTAATATATTATCATGTCCAATTTAAAACTGCTTATTACTCAGAGAAAGGTTATTCGTAAGAAAGTAACGGATGCCTTTAATAAACTGGGGTCCTATGTAAATTTTACTGCATCCCAGAAAGTATCGGAAAAGGGTCTCCTGTTAAGTTACCAGAAGGGCTTGTTAGATTTGGATTTTAAAATTCAAAGTTTAAAGTTCGAGGATAGCGCAGTTACAGAACTCGAATTAGAAGAGGAATGTTTGGTTTGCCTTGATTATTTAGATAAGATAGAGAGATGTTTGCCTTTGCTTGAATTTTCTCCTTCCCGTAGTGTCACGGACACAGCTCTTAGTTTACTAAAGCAGCCAACAGCGCCCCTCCCAAAATTTAGTTGCAAGGAAAATGAGGATCTCTTGCAGTTTTTTGTAGAATTTGAGGCTACTACTGGTGTTTATAAATATCCTGATAGGGATTTGTTACTTTTGCTTAAACAGCAAGTTGAAGGTCGTGCAAAGGTTTTGCTGAATTCTCTTGAAGCAGATAAACAGAGTTACCAAGATGCTAAATCGCTCTTGATTAAAGCTTTTGCTTCGGAAGAAGTTAGGAAGTCTTCCACCGTTAAGAAACTAACAGAGTTGAAACTAAATCTAGGTGATGACCCATTTAATTATGTTTCAAGGCTAAAGGAATCTATGTGAGTCTACTAAGGTTTTGCAAATATCCTCTGATGATTTTTTGACTTATTTTGCTTGGCTAGGTTTGAATGATGAATTTAGGAAAGAGTTGGTGCAAATTACTAATAAGACTTCTCCTTCAATTGCGGAAATTTTGGATAACTTTTTGTAGCTTGCGAGAGAGGTATGAAAACTCGAGAAAATTGTCAATTGTTACGCCTTCAAAGCATTCCTTATCAAACAATAGTAGTACTGAAGATACTGATAGTTTTGCTAGTTTGGCAGTTAAAGTGCATTCTCTTAAGAATAAAGTCCTACCTAGTTGTTCGTTATGTTCAAAGGTCCATGGTAAGGATTTCAATCATTTACTATATAAATGTACTAAATTTCCCACTCCACAGTCTAAAGTAGATAAATTGAAGTATTTTAAAGGTTGTTTGAAATGTGCTAGTTTTTCGCATCCCACTGCTAAATGTAAATTTAGGTTTAAACAAAAATGTTTTAAATGTTTTGGCTGGCATTTTTCCTTTCTGTGTAACAAAGATAATTCACATGATTGTAAGAAAAGTGAAGCTATAACAAGCGCAGAAACAAATAATGGGGTTACAGTGTTCTCAAATTTCGTTAGTGACTCTGTTCTTCCTACTTTCACTTTTGGCATTGTTGGACAAGAGCGCTTGTATAGGGGTATAAAAGACAGTGGGTCTCAAAGTACTTTTGTTTCACAGAAATTAGCTGATACTTATGACTTCGAAACTATCAAAAATAATGTTAATCTTACAATTCATGGTTTCAATGGTGTTAAAACTTACAGGAGCAAGGTAGTTCAGATTCCTATTACTCTAGGAAATGGTAATTATAATATTCCAGCCATGGTTATTCCTGAAATCAGGATTAAGTTGAATTTACCGATGCTCGGCACGGCAGTGAAGGGATTTTTAGATAAAGGGTTTACATTTGCTGATGTGGGTCTTCATTCAAATATCCGGGAAGTAATGGATATTGAATTTCTGCTTGGTTCAGATGCTGCTTTTTGTATTCCAAGTAAAGACGTCCTGTTTGGAAAGGATACTCTGTCAGTATATGTAGATTCCCAATTGGCGTTATGCTGGTAGGCAATGTTCAAAGACTGGTCGATAATATACCTTTTTTGCCACGGCCTTCGATGCCTGTCAGTGCTAGTATTCCTAGTCCACCTAGTGTGGAGTCTTTTGAAAGTGTCCACACTCACTCGTTATTTGTTGCAGATTTTATCCTCCCTACTCTGGATGATGAGGTTCATGACCTTCACTATAATACTTTGAAAAGTAGTAGTAATTTTTCTGTTTTGAGTGACAAGGGAAAGCTTATGGAGTGTAAATTACAAAAGGCCACAAATGAAATATTGGAGCTTGAATGCCCTAAATTCATTAATTATGACCAAACTATTTATGAGGAAGAAACTGTAGAACTGAATAAGCAGTTAGTTGATTATACTTTTAATAATATATCTAGAGAAGTCGATGGTAGGATTAGAGTTCCCTTACTTTGGAATGGTGAGGTATCGCACTTGCTCTCGAAAAATGAACATTTAGCAGAGGTAATTTTGAAGTCCAATTTTAGGAAGCTTAAAAATAATGTTAGTTATTTACATTTAATGGATCAGACTATTAAGGATCAGATAGCAGCTGGTATAATAAAACCTATTCATGATCTTGAACAATATAAAGCCCTGCACCCAGATTATGCTTTCCTTCCTCACATGGGAATTTTTAAGCCTGAGAGGGAGACCACTAAGTGTCGGGTGGTCTTTTTATCCAATTTGAGAGAGAATGAGAAAAATAAGAAACTAAGCCTCTCTCACAACCAGTGTATGCATCCAGGTCCCACATTGAACCAAAAGCTATCCTCTGCTTTTCTTCATTTAAGGTTCGGTCAGAAATTGCTTACCTATGACTTGAAAAAAGCATTCAATATGCTTTCCTTAAGTGAATCTGATCAGTCAAAATTGCTGTTCCTTTGGTATAAAAATGTTAAAGCTGGGGACTTTTCTGTTGTAGCTTATCGCAATGTAAGGCTGAGTTTTGGGTTGCGTTGTAGCCCGTTTTTGTTAATGCTTTCTTTATATTATATTTTAGTTTTTAAGGAAGAAACGGATAAAGATTTGTCAGAATTAAAACATTTAATGTACACCTTGCTGTATATGGATAATGGTGCAATTACCATGGAAACTGGAGAGTCTTTAGAATGGGCTTATAATGAGCTGCCTCGCATATTTGCTCCGTACAAATTCGAGGTTCAGCAGATGATCACTAATGATAATTCCTTACAAATTAAGATAGATGAAGACATGAAAACTCAGACCCTGAAACTACAAAGTTGTTTGGTCTTGCATGGGACAGAGTAAGAGATGAAATATTTACAAAGCCTATTTGCCTTGATGGCAAGGCCACTACTAAACGTGCTGTTTTGGGAACAATTGCTTCTCAATTTGACATATATGGCTTTAACATGCCTGTTTTAAACAGAAGCCGTTTGTTTATGCACAGGCTTCAGTGCAATAAAAACCTAGGCTGGGATGCATTGTTGCCATTAGAGCTTCAACGTGAATGGGGGAATATATGTAAACAAGCTAATGCTTCTCCTCCCATTAAGATAAGTAGGTATGTCGGACCCAGGAATGGTACTTATAAGCTTATGGCTTATACTGATGCTAGTCATGACTTATATGGTACAGTAATTTTTTTGCAGCACGTTGAATCTGGTAAGGTGAGTTTTGTTCAAGCTAAGAACCGTATGGTTAACACTCAGCTGAAGAATAAGTCCATTCCTTCATTAGAGTTAAATGCCATTGTTTTGGGTGTCGAAACTCTCGTGGAACTACAGAGAGATATCTCTGGACCTTCTTGTCTGAAACCTGTTAACATAGTAGAAATGATTCTCTATGCTGATTCTCTTTGTGCCCTGCACTGGCTTAATTCTTCCTCCCAGAAATTGGATAAAATGCAAAAGTGTTCAACTTTTGTAATGAATAGAATTGGTAATATTCAAAAGTTGTGTCAACGATTTCCAATAAGATTTTGTTTCATTTCAGGAAAAGAGAATCCGGCCGACTGTGTTACTAGATGCCTCTCACATAAGCAGTTGTATAAAACTAATTTTCTCGTCGGTCCGGGTAGGAAGTTGGATGACCTCCCTGGTGGGGAACAGGACATGACTTTTATTATTCCAAATCCTATGACAGTCACAGACTCCGGGTACCGCTCCAGTTTGAATGCACCTGTAGGGGCAGAACTTTCTCAAACAACGTTTTCTTCTCTAACAGGTTCTCCTGAATATGTCATTGATCCCTGCAATTATTCCAGCTTTCGTAAGTTGATTCTGATTTATCGCAGAATACTAGTCGGCATAAGAAACTGGAAGTCAAAGGCAGGTATATGTTCTCAAACCTCATCTGACACTAACCCTAATCTCTTTGCAGAAGCTAGTAAGAGAGTTATTATAACAGAGCAAAGGAGGTGTTTTCCAGAGATCTTTGCTTACTTTCAGAATAAGAATAGTTTTAATCTGAAGGCCATTCCTAACCTCATTACTCAGCTTAATATATTCATGGATGATGATGGTATTCTTAGGGTTAAAAGCAAATTTAAGAAATGGTTTAGCAATAATAATGGTTTTCCTATTCTCCTGCCGAGAGATAGTGTTCTGACGAAGCTAATTATTCTGGATGTTCATTTCAATCTGTTTCATTCAGGATGTTATTCAGTTCTAGCGGAAATACGCAAACAATTTCATATCCCTAGGCATTTTTCGACAATCAAAAAAGCATTAAAACAATGTGTTCATTGTAGGCGTTTTAATAATAGAACTTTCAAATTAAGTCAGAATTCATATAGGGATTTCAGGTCTAATCTACCATCCAAGCCATTTGCAAATGTTTTCATAGATCATATGGGTCCTTTCCATGTTAGGAAGAATAATGAAACTCAAAAAGTGTGGTTACTATGCATTGCATGTACTTGGAGTAGGGCAGTGAATCTTAAAATCTGCAAGGATCTTGGTGTAAAAGAATTTTTATGCGATCTTTTCAGCTGCATTGTTTTGATTATGGAATCCCTGAATTGTGCGTCAGTGATATGGGGACACAGCTTATAGCTGGGGCTAATGTGATGCAGAACCTTTTAAGTGATCATGCAAGTCAGTTACATTTTGAAGAGAACAATATTCGCCCTATACAGTTTCAGCAATACTTTAAAGGATGCAGTAAGCTTGGATCTCTTGTTGAAGTTTGTGTCAAACAGGTTAAAAGATTGTTGTTTGGAAGTATAAAAAATCTTGTTTTATCTTATGAGGACTTTGAATTTATTGTTTGTCACACTGTTCACCTTGTTAATAGGAGACCTATAGCCTTTAAGGAATCCCTTAGAGAAGAAGATTTAGACTTTGTACCTGAACCAATTACACCTGAGAAGTTAGTTAAGGGCTATGAACTGACTTCCTTGAATCTCATTCCAGAATTACAGGGTATACCAGATGAGGATCCTGACTGGCAACCTTGTGTAAATCCCCAACAGGTTAAGGATGAGTATATGAAATTAAGGAAAGTCAGAAATAATCTGTTATCTCAATATCATAACGAGTTTTTGGGTACACTGATTAACCAAGCTGTTGATAAAAGGATAGATACCAACCTATTACACAGAGGGGTATTAAAATTGGGGATATTGTCCTGCTGAAAGAGGTGCACACAAAACCTAACAATTATCCTATGGGTTTGGTTAAAGAATTGCAATTTAACAGTACCGGTGAAGTTACAGGAGCACTGATACGAAAGGGTTCTACTAGGGAAGTTGTTAAAAGACACATTACAACACTGATTCCTTTTCTCGAAAGATCGGATGATTCAGAACTTTCGTCGACTAATGATTCTGTTAAACTTTTATCAGAGGCTCCCGTGTCAAAAGAAAGGCTGCTATAGTTAGTGAGCAGAAGACCAGGAGATTTTGACAGAGTGAAATGTTAGTATATTATTTTATTTTTAGATGCAATTTTTGTACTGAAAAAATTGCATCGCTGGTGGTGGACTAAAAGAAATTTAATTTTGGTGTATGATTATTAACGTCTTTCATATGTTAAGACATAAGATATGTAAATTGGTTTATTTATATTAATTACTTGTCCCTTATGTAATTACCCTTGACCCACTTTTAAATAGACCCTTCAACCTGTTTCCCGTTGTTATCGGGGAAAAATGTTTACTTCGGTAATGACGGAGTTAGCCGAAGCAGTCTGGCAGCGAGTTGTCTCCGACTCGGAAGCAAACCCTCTCGTAGGAGATTTTAATCTTGACTTCTATCACTAGGACTTGGAAGGATCTGACTTTCTCCTACTTTTAGAAGCCCTATGTACCAGCAATGATCGTGGGGTAGATTAATCCTGGGGAGTGACCTACCATGTTGAACTAGTGCAGTCGTTTTGAAGAAGTTCTACAACGCTCGTCCTCGTCGTGTCAAGAGTCAGAACATAACCTCTTAATGTTGCCAATTGCCGCTCTGGAATTCATTACAGGTAAGGGTCAACTAGAGAGTGGGTCTTAAGTCAAGCCCTTTGTAAATTCCAGCTTGGGGAAGTGATTTCTTAAGTAAGGCCTTGCATGTCTTTAATATATGTAATCATCTATGAGCCAATTTTACGTGTCTTGTGTCTTGGCATATATATTAACATGGTTATTGTCAGCAATTTATCCTTTCGGGAGTGTTAATATTATTCAATTTTGCTAGGATAGCCAATAATCATTTACGTAATTCTGCTAGTCTATTTTTATAGTTATTTCTGATTTTTTATTATTATTTCTCACGTTCTTTACAGTTTTGTATACTAGTTATAATGTTCTTTTGTATGCTTAAATTTAGTGGTGTATTTGAATTCCTAGTAAGTCATTTTGACCCCTATATTTTTTAATATTTATTGAAATATCTTAATTGTATTTTAATTTTTTTACATTCGCTATAATTCTGCTGTTAAATGAGTCTGTTATTATTTCCCTTCTCATCTAATTTCTTTCTTGCCAGGAATTATAGGCAGTTGTTATGACTTTTAGTTCTGCTTGGTAATATTAATTGATGACCTATCGAAATTTTCAGGTGATTACCGAACTGATATTGAGACACATGTGATTATACAATTGAGAGTCTAAAGTAATCCAACCTATTCGCATCAATAGTTGTAATTACTTCAGGACCTCAGGCAGTTAATGAGAGCCTCTAATAGTTTATCAAGTTGCTTATTTTTACTTAAGGAAGTTCTCTATGTATGATAGTATATTGTTAATATACAGATTAATTATGTTATGTGTTTCCTTGGTGCCTAGAGTTTTTACGTGTATGTTATTGGTGTCTCCTTAAAAATTTAGTTCATGGCGCCCGAACAGGGACTGTTGCAAGTTAGGTAATTAAGAGGCTCTCAAAATTAGGTTGCACTGGTTTAGCTGTAGCTCACTCCCTCGGGGTTTTCTATTAGCAATCATTGTTACTGGGGATTTTTGTCAAGTAATATATTATCATGTCCAATTTAAAACTGCTTATTACTCAGAGAAAGGTTATTCGTAAGAAAGTAACGGATGCCTTTAATAAACTGGGGTCCTATGTAAATTTTACTGCATCCCAGAAAGTATCGGAAAAGGGTCTTCTGTTAAGTTACCAGAAGGGCTTGTTAGATTTGGATTTTAAAATTCAAAGTTTAAAGTTCGAGGATAGCGCAGTTACAGAACTCGAATTAGAAGAGGAATGTTTGGTTTGCCTTGATTATTTAGATAAGATAGAGAGATGTTTGCCTTTGCTTGAATTTTCTCCTTCCTGTAGTGTCACGGACACAGCTCTTAGTTTACTAAAGCAGCCAACAGCGCCCCTCCCAAAATTTAGTTGCAAGGAAAATGAGGATCTCTTGCAGTTTTTTGTAGAATTTGAGGCTACTACTGGTGTTTATAAATATCCTGATAGGGATTTGTTACTTTTGCTTAAACAGCAAGTTGAAGGTCGTGCAAAGGTTTTGCTGAATTCTCTTGAAGCAGATAAACAGAGTTACCAAGATGCTAAATCGCTCTTGATTAAAGCTTTTGCTTCGGAAGAAGTTAGGAAGTCTTCCACCGTTAAGAAACTAACAGAGTTGAAACTAAATCTAGGTGATGACCCATTTAATTATGTTTCAAGGCTAAGGAATCTATGTGAGTCTACTAAGGTTTTGCAAATATCCTCTGATGATTTTTTGACTTATTTTGCTTGGCTAGGTTTGAATGATGAATTTAGGAAAGAGTTGGTGCAAATTACTAATAAGACTTCTCCTTCAATTGCGGAAATTTTGGATAACTTTTTTGTAGCTTGCGAGAGGTATGAAAACTCGAGAAAATTGTCAATTGTTACGCCTTCAAAGCATTCCTTATCAAACAATAGTAGTACTGAAGATACTGATAGTTTTGCTAGTTTGGCAGTTAAAGTGCATTCTCTTAAGAATAAAGTCCTACCTAGTTGTTCGTTATGTTCAAAGGTCCATGGTAAGGATTTCAATCATTTACTATATAAATGTACTAAATTTCCCACTCCACAGTCTAAAGTAGATAAATTGAAGTATTTTAAAGGTTGTTTGAAATGTGCTAGTTTTTCGCATCCCACTGCTAAATGTAAATTTAGGTTTAAACAAAAATGTTTTAAATGTTTTGGCTGGCATTTTTCCTTTCTGTGTAACAAAGATAATTCACATGATTGTAAGAAAAGTGAAGCTATAACAAGCGCAGAAACAAATAATGGGGTTACAGTGTTCTCAAATTTCGTTAGTGACTCTGTTCTTCCTACTTTCACTTTTGGCATTGTTGGACAAGAGCGCTTGTATAGGGGTATAAAAGACAGTGGGTCTCAAAGTACTTTTGTTTCACAGAAATTAGCTGATACTTATGACTTCGAAACTATCAAAAATAATGTTAATCTTACAATTCATGGTTTCAATGGTGTTAAAATTTACAGGAGCAAGGTAGTTCAGATTCCTATTACTCTAGGAAATGGTAATTATAATATTCCAGCCATGGTTATTCCTGAAATCAGGATTGTTGAATTTACCGATGCTCGGCACGGCAGTGAAGGGATTTTTAGATAAAGGGTTTACATTTGCTGATGTGGGTCTTCATTCAAATATCCGGGAAGTAATGGATATTGAATTCCTGCTTGGTTCAGATGCTGCTTTTTGTATTCCAAGTAAAGACGTCCTGTTTGGAAAGGATACTCTGTCAGTATATGTAGATTCCCCAATTGGCGTTATGCTGGTAGGCAGTGTTCAAAGACTGGTCGATAATATACCTTTTTTGCCACGGCCTTCGATGCCTGTCAGTGCTAGTATTCCTAGTCCACCTAGTGTGGAGTCTTTTGAAAGTGTCCACACTCACTCGTTATTTGTTGCAGATTTTATGCTCCCTACTCTGGATGATGAGGTTCATGACCTTCACTATAATACTTTGAAAAGTAGTAGTAATTTTTCTGTTTTGAGTGACAAGGGAAAGCTTATGGAGTGTAATTACAAAAGGCCACAAATGAAATATTGGAGCTTGAATGCCCTAAATTCATTAATTATGACCAAACTATTTATGAGGAAGAAACTGTAGAACTGAATAAGCAGTTAGTTGATTATACTTTTAATAATATATCTAGAGAAGTCGATGGTAGGATTAGAGTTCCCTTACTTTGGAATGGTGAGGTATCGCACTTGCTCTCGAAAAATGAACATTTAGCAGAGGTAATTTTGAAGTCCAATTTTAGGAAGCTTAAAAATAATGTTAGTTATTTACATTTAATGGATCAGACTATTAAGGATCAGATAGCAGCTGGTATAATAAAACCTATTCATGATCTTGAACAATATAAAGCCCTGCACCCAGATTATGCTTTCCTTCCTCACATGGGAATTTTTAAGCCTGAGAGGGAGACCACTAAGTGTCGGGTGGTCTTTTTATCCAATTTGAGAGAGAATGAGAAAATAAGAAACTAAGCCTCTCACAACCAGTGTATGCATCCAGGTCCCACATTGAACCAAAAGCTATCCTCTGCTTTTCTTCATTTAAGGTTCGGTCAGAAATTGCTTACCTATGACTTGAAAAAAGCATTCAATATGCTTTCCTTAAGTGAATCTGATCAGTCAAAATTGCTGTTCCTTTGGTATAAAAATGTTAAAGCTGGGGACTTTTCTGTTGTAGCTTATCGCAATGTAAGGCTGAGTTTTGGGTTGCGTTGTAGCCCGTTTTTGTTAATGCTTTCTTTATATTATATTTTAGTTTTTAAGGAAGAAACGGATAAAGATTTGTCAGAATTAAAACATTTAATGTACACCTTGCTGTATATGGATAATGGTGCAATTACCATGGAAACTGGAGAGTCTTTAGAATGGGCTTATAATGAGCTGCCTCGCATATTTGCTCCGTACAAATTCGAGGTTCAGCAGATGATCACTAATGATAATTCCTTACAAATTAAGATAGATGAAGACATGAAAACTCAGACCCCTGAAACTACAAAGTTGTTTGGTCTTGCATGGGACAGAGTAAGAGATGAAATATTTACAAAGCCTATTTGCCTTGATGGCAAGGCCACTACTAAACGTGCTGTTTTGGGAACAATTGCTTCTCAATTTGACATATATGGCTTTAACATGCCTGTTTTAAACAGAAGCCGTTTGTTTATGCACAGGCTTCAGTGCAATAAAAACCTAGGCTGGGATGCATTGTTGCCATTAGAGCTTCAACGTGAATGGGGGAATATATGTAAACAAGCTAATGCTTCTCCTCCCATTAAGATAAGTAGGTATGTCGGACCCAGGAATGGTACTTATAAGCTTATGGCTTATACTGATGCTAGTCATGACTTATATGGTACAGTAATTTTTTTGCAGCACGTTGAATCTGGTAAGGTGAGTTTTGTTCAAGCTAAGAACCGTATGGTTAACACTCAGCTGAAGAATAAGTCAATTCCTTCATTAGAGTTAAATGCCATTGTTTTGGGTGTCGAAACTCTCGTGGAACTACAGAGAGATATCTCTGGACCTTCTTGTCTGAAACCTGTTAACATAGTAGAAATGATTCTCTATGCTGATTCTCTTTGTGCCCTGCACTGGCTTAATTCTTCCTCCCAGAAATTGGATAAAATGCAAAAGTGTTCAACTTTTGTAATGAATAGAATTGGTAATATTCAAAAGTTGTGTCAACGATTTCCAATAAGATTTTGTTTCATTTCAGGAAAAGAGAATCCGGCCGACTGTGTTACTAGATGCCTCTCACATAAGCAGTTGTATAAAACTAATTTTCTCGTCGGTCCGGGTAGGAAGTTGGATGACCTCCCTGGTGGGGAACAGGACATGACTTTTATTATTCCAAATCCTATGACAGTCACAGACTCCGGGTACCGCCCAGTTTGAATGCACCTGTAGGGGCAGAACTTTCAAACAACGTTTTCTTCTCTAACAGGTTCTCCTGAATATGTTATTGATCCCTGCAATTATTCCAGCTTTCGTAAGTTGATTCTGATTTATCGCAGAATACTAGTCGGCATAAGAAACTGGAAGTCAAAGGCAGGTATATGTTCTCAAACCTCATCTGACACTAACCCTAATCTCTTTGCAGAAGCTAGTAAGAGAGTTATTATAACAGAGCAAAGGAGGTGTTTTCCAGAGATCTTTGCTTACTTTCAGAATAAGAATAGTTTTAATCTGAAGGCCATTCCTAACCTCATTACTCAGCTTAATATATTCATGGATGATGATGGTATTCTTTAGGTTAAAAGCAAATTTAAGAAATGGTTTAGCAATAATAATGGTTTTCCTATTCTCCTGCCGAGAGATAGTGTTTTGACGAAGCTAATTATTCTGGATGTTCATTTCAATCTGTTTCATTCAGGATGTTATTCAGTTCTAGCGGAAATACGCAAACAATTTCATATCCCTAGGCATTTTTCGACAATCAAAAAAGCATTAAAACAATGTGTTCATTGTAGGCGTTTTAATAATGGAACTTTCAAATTAAGTCAGAATTCATATAGGGATTTCAGGTCTAATCTACCATCCAAACCATTTGCAAATGTTTTCATAGATCATATGGGTCCTTTCCATGTTAGGAAGAATAATTAAACTCAAAAAGTGTGGTTACTATGCATTGCATGTACTTGGAGTAGGGCAGTGAATCTTAAAATCTGCAAGGATCTTGGTGTAAAAGAATTTTTGCGATCTTTTCAGCTGCATTGTTTTGATTATGGAATCCCTGAATTGTGCGTCAGTGATATGGGGACACAGCTTATAGCTGGGGCTAATGTGATGCAGAACCTTTTAAGTGATCATGCAAGTCAGTTACATTTTGAAGAGAACAATATTCGCCCTATACAGTTTCAGCAATACTTTAAAGGATGCAGTAAGCTTGGATCTCTTGTTGAAGTTTGTGTCAAACAGGTTAAAAGATTGTTGTTTGGAAGTATAAAAAATCTTGTTTTATCTTATGAGGACTTTGAATTTATTGTTTGTCACACTGTTCACCTTGTTAATAGGAGACCTATAGCCTTTAAGGAATCCCTTAGAGAAGGAGATTTAGACTTTGTACCTGAACCAATTACACCTGAGAAGTTAGTTAAGGGCTATGAACTGACTTCCTTGAATCTCATTCCAGAATTACAGGGTATACCAGATGAGGATCCTGACTGGCAACCTTGTGTAAATCCCCAACAGGTTAAGGATGAGTATATGAAATTAAGGAAAGTCAGAAATAATCTGTTATCTCAATATCATAACGAGTTTTTGGGTACACTGATTAACCAAGCTGTTGATAAAAAGGATAGATACCAACCTATTACACAGAGGGGTATTAAAATTGGGGATATTGTCCTGCTGAAAGAG